>NC_057796.1:406502281-406525666 GCF_018294505.1 Triticum aestivum | reverse complement strand
GTAGCGAAGGAATCGCTCGATCGGGTTCAGTTAACAGCCATCGATCGATCGCTCGGGTTCAGTAACGCGTAGCCTGCAGTGCAATCGCTCAGGTTTAGTTAGAGCCCAACGCCTCGCTCGGGTTCAGTTAGATCCAACGGCTCGCACACACACGCGTACGTGTACGAGAGAAACGCGCATCGCTCGGCCCCCGACCTCCCACCGTAACCGGGAACTCCCCAAAAGTTTCCTCCCCCTCGCTTCTACCACGTTTTTTTCCGTCATGGACGGCCCAAAGAATGTCATGCAGCTGCATCTCCGGCCCGCCCAGGACGAAAAGCCCATTTTCTATCATGATTTTTTGTCATAGAAGTAGGAGCCCACCACATCTATGATGATACCGGGTTTTGTCACAATTATCGTCATAGAAGTGTCATATGTATGACAGAAATTTTTTTCGTTCGGCCCAAAATGTCATGAATGTGTCTTTTTTTTTGTAGTGCAAGTAATAAAAGTGAGCGTAAACGGTATTGCAATGCTAGGAAACAAGGCCTAGGATTCATACTTTCACTAGTGCAAGTTCTCTCAACAATAATAACATAATTGGATCATATAACTATCCCTCAACACGCAACAAAGAGTCACTCCAAAGTCACTAATAGCGGAGAACAAGTGAAGAGATTATTGTAGGGTATGAAACCACCTCAAAGTTATTCTTTTGGATCGATCTATTCAAGAGTTCGTACTAGAATAACACCTTAAGACACAAATCAACCAAAACCCTAATGTCACCTAGATACTCCAATGTCACCTCAAGTATCCGTGGGTATGATTATACGATATGCATCACACAATCTTAGATTCATCTATTCAAACCAACACAAAGTACTTCAAAGAGTGCCCCAAAGTTTCTACCGGAGAGTCAAGACGAAAACGTGTGCCAACTCCTATGCATAGGTTCATGGGCAGAACCTGCAAGTTGATCACCAAAACATACATCAAGTGGATCACGTGATATCCCATTGTCACCACAGATAAGCACATGCAAGACATACATCAAGTGTTCTCAAATCCTTAAAGACTCAATCCGATAAGATAACTTCAAAGGGAAAACTCAATCCATTACAAGAGAGTAGAGGAGGAGAAACATCATAAGATCCAACTATAATAGCAAAGCTCGCGATACATCAAGATCGTATCACCTCAAGAACACGAGAGAGAGATCAAACACATTGCTACTGGTACATACCCTCAGCCCCGAGGGTGAACTACTCCCTCCTCGTCATGGAGAGCGTTGGGATGATGAAGATGGCCACCGGTGAGGGTTCCCCCCTCCGACAAGGTGCCGGAATAGGGTCCTGATTGGTTTTTGGTGGTTACAGAGGCTTGCGGCGGCGGAACTCCCAATCTATTCTGCTCCCCGATGGTTTTAGGGTATATTGGTATATATAGGAGGAACAAATACGTCAGGGGAGCCACGAGGGTGGAGGGCGCGCCCAGGGGGTGGGCGCGCCCCCTGCCTCGTGCCTTCCTCTACCCCAAGTCTTCTGGATTGCTTCCGTTCCAAAAATAACTCTCCCGAAGGTTTCATTCCGTTTGGACTCCGTTTGATATTCCTTTTCTGCGAAACACTGAAACAAGGGAAAAACAGAAACTGGCACTAGGCTCTGGGTTAATAGGCTAGTCCGAAAAATAATATACAAGTGTATAATAAAGCCCATAAACATCCAAAATAGAATATATAATAGCATGGAACAATCCAAAATTATAGATACGTTGGAGATGTATCAGGGGCTCCCCCGGGTTGGGCGGCGCCCATGGCCGACCTAACCTTCGACTCGGGGGATCATCCTGTCACCATCGTCGGCTCGGGCGTGCTCCCACTGCTCTGCACGCCCACAACAAGACCCTCATCGACGGCGGCAGCGACCTCAACGTGCTCTCTATGGAAGCTTTTAGCCTCCTTCACGTACCACTCGAGCGGCTTTGCCCTAGCAAGCCCTTCTCCGGAGTCGACGGCGGCTCCACCAGTTCCCTAGGACAGATCCGTCTGCCCGTGACCTTCGGCACCCGCGACAACTACCGCACTGAGCTGATCGACTTCGACATCGCCCGCGTCGGCCTCCCGTACAATGCCATCCTCGGGTACCCGGCTCTGGCTCATTTCATGGCGGCGACCCATCCGGCCTACAACCTCATGAAGATGCCCGGGAGCAAGGACGTCCTTACTGTAGTTGGAGATACCAAGGAGGCCCTGGTGGCGCTCAAGCTTGTCCTCAAGACCACCGCGACGGCGCGACCGGCCGACGCAGGCACCTCCGGAGTTAAGGAGGCCGCACCAACCAAGAAGAATCAGTTGTTCACTCAAGACCGGGCAGAAACCAAGCAGGTGCCGGTCGAGGATGATGGGTCCTCGGGAGCCACCTTCACCATAGGTGCCAACCTCGACCCAAATCAAGAGGAGGCATTGGTGAAGTTCTTGCGCGCAAACAAGGAAGTATTCGCCTGGGAGCCCCAATCAGCTGGTGGGAGTCCCAAGAGGAGTGATTGAGCATCACTTGAGGGTGTGCCCCAATGAACGCCCTGTGAAGCAGAGGGCACGGCGGCAGTCCACGAAGAAGCAGTCCTTCATCGTCCAGGAAACCCGCAAGCTGGAAGCAGCAGGTGTCATTCGCGAGGTTCGGTACCCTGAGTGGCTGGCGAACCCCGTCGTTGTGCCGAAGAAAGGCGGGAAGGAGCGCATGTGTGTCGACTTCGCCAAACTCAACAAGGCCTGCCCCCAAGATCCGTTCCCGCTTCCACGCATCGACCAGAACGTCGACTCCACCGCCGAGTGCGACCTGCTGTGCTTCTTGGATGCGTTTTCAGGCTACCACCGGATCAAGACGGCAGTAGAGGATGTGGAGAATACGGCCTTCTTGACCCCGTGCGGGGTATACTGCTACACTTGCATGCCGTTCGGGCTGCGCAACACGGGCGCGACCTTCCAACGGCTGATGCACATCGCCCTGGGTCAGCAACTCGGGAGGAACGCTGAAGCTTACGTCGACGACATTGTGGTGAAGTCTCGGGAGGCGGGAACTTTAATTCAGGACCTGTAGGAGACCTTCAAGAGCCTGCGCCGGGTGTACTTGCGGCTCAACCTAGAGAAATGCGTGTTTGGTGTCCCTTCCAGCAAGCTGCTAGGTTTCTGAGGGAGTCCTGGACTAAGGGGTCCTCGGGCGTCCGGCCTATTATCAATGGGCCGGACTGGTGGGCTGTGAAGACATGAAGGCCGAAGACTGTACCCGTGTCCGGATTGGACTCTCCTTAGCGTGGAAGGCAAGCTTGGCGACCAACTATGAAGATTCCTTCTTATGTAACCGACTCTATGTAACCCTAAATCCCCCCGGTGTCTATATAAACCGGAGGGTGTAGTCCAGAAAGGATATACTCATTACCATAGTCATACAGACTAGGCTTCTAGGGTTTAGCCAATACGATCTCGTGGTAGATCAACTCTTGTAATACTCATATTCCTCAAGATCAATCAAGTAGGAAGTAGGGTATTACCTCCATAGAAAGGGCCCGAACCTGGGTAAACATCGTGTCCCCCGTCTTCTGTAACCATCGACCTTAGACGCATAGTTCGGGACCCCCTACCCGAGATCCGCCGGTTTTGACACCGACATTGGTGCTTTCATTGAGAGTTCCGCTGTGCCTTCAACGAAAGGTTCGATGGCCCCTTCAATCGTCGATAGTGACGTTGTCCAAGGAGAAACCTTCCTCCCCGGACAGATTTTCGTATTCGGCGGCTTCGTACTGCGGGCCAACTCGCTTGGCCATATGGAGCAGATCGATAGCTACGCCCCTGGCCACCAGGTCAGATTCGGAAGCTTGAACTACATCGCGGATATCCGTGGAGACTTGATCTTCAACGGATTTGAGACCACGGCGATCGCTCCCCCTCGCTCCGATGAACATGACTTAAATATGCCATCGGACCATATTCAGGAGATGGTTCCTGTAACTGCTATGGCCTTAGATCCGGAGAAGATCACGCCATCCGAAGCCACGGAGTCCGCGTCATTGGAGCTGCACACAAACTCAACACCTGGGAATATCTGCGTCAACGGAATTCCGGACTCATTTCCGGCTATAAGTTCCGAACCGCGTACGCCTGCGGACACCGAGCTGGATCAGTCATCGATCTTCGAGTTCAGCGCCGCAGACGTCTTCCAACTCTCGCCCTTGGGTGATGTGCTAAATTCATTAAAAAACCTGTCCTTGGCGGGGGACTCACAGCCGAACTATGTCCGGTTCGAACTAGAGGTTGATGATGGAGAATTTCGCTTCCCACCCGCCCCCCACTTCATGGCCACCGTCGAGGACTTAACCGACGTGCTTGATTATGGCTCCGAAGACATCGACGGTATGGACGACGATGCTGACAAGGAGCAAGGCCAAGACCCGCCATTCACTGGACGTTGGACGGCCACCTCTTCGTACGATGTGTACATGGTTAACACACGTAAAAAAGCTAGCGACGATGACAAAGAAGATCCAGCTGTGAATAAACATTTTGAGACACAGTCCAAGCGCCGGCGCCCTAAACGCCGTTCTAAGTCACGTCGCTCAAAAGATAGCAACACTGGCACCGGAGAAAATAGTACTCCGCACAACGCCGAAAACAATGAAGACCCTATTGGAGCAACATCCGAACAGGAGGAACAAGAAAATGGGCAAGTTAACCCTGATAAACAGGCCATGCCCAACGACCCGGATGACTATAGTTACCGTCCACCCTCCGAGGATGAGGAGAGCCTCGGCAACGAGGATTTCATCGTGCCTGAGGCACCCCTCAAGCAGGAGCGCTTCAAGCGCCAGCTAATAGCTACTGCAAAAAGCCTAAAGAAAAAGCAGCAGCAGCTTCAAGCTAATCAAGACCTACTCATTGACAGATGGACTGATGTCGTGGCAGCCGAAGAATACGGCCTCAAGCATCCAGCCAAGAGTTACCCGAAACGCAGACTGCTACCTCAGTTCGATGATGAGGCGCCGGAGCCCATACCTCCCTCGCGTAATGCGAAACGACCACCACGTGGTCGAGATAATGCGGCGGACCGACCACCCCGCGGTCGGGATAAAACGGCAACTCAGGCCGAACAGCAGCCCGCCCCACCGCCTTGTAAAAATAGAGACACAACAGCTCGGGACTATACATACGACCTTCAGCAGGACATGGACACTAGAGCAGGATGTTGGTGTCAAAACCAGCGGATCTCGGGTAGGGGGTCCCGAACTGTGCGTCTAGGATCGATGGTAACAGGAGACGGGGGACACAATGTTTACCCAGGTTCGGGCCCTCTCTATGGAGGTAATACCCTACTTCCTGCTTGATTGATATTGATGAATATGAGTGTTACAAGAGTTAATCTACCACAAGATCATAATGGCTAAACCCTAGAAGTCTAGCCTATGAGTATATGGTAATGAATCTGTCCTATCCGGACTATGCCCTCCAGTTTATATAGACACCGGAGAGATCTAGGGTTACATGGAGTCGGATACATAGGAGGAAATCTTCATAATCGGTCGCCTAGCTTGCCTTCCACGCCAAGTAGAGTCCAATCTGGACACGGGTGCAGTCTTCGGTCTTCATGTCTTCACAGCCCATCAGTCCGGCCCACGGATAACAGACCGGACGACCGAGGACCCCTTAGTCCAGGACTCCCTCAGTAGCCCCCGAACCAGGCTTCAATGATGAGGTGTTCGGCGTTCGGATTGTCTTCGGCATTGCAAGGCGGGTTCCCTTCTCCAAGTAATGTATTCGGCTGTTGACTCAATATTGTTCCCCTCGGCTTCTGCGTGCTAATAACTTCGCCTTCCACGTGTCGAACGAATGCGGAAGGTCAGGGTATTTTTGCAAATAACACCCCGTCCACGCAAGGGAGCGCGCCTATTAAAGATACTGGATCTCAGATCCATGCGACGCCACACCAAGAAGATCCCCGAAGACTGCTAGGAGAAACTATTCCAGCATGCCTAGCATTCCCGGCTCCTGCTCCCGCTCCAGCCCAAAGAAAAGCGAGTGGGAGAAGTGCTCTGTGTCTCACAGTCAGTTAGCGAAGTTGCAAACGCAGGGATTTCTTCCTCCCGCAGATCTGGTCCCTGTTCGAGCAGGGCTGGCTTCCTTCAATGGTGTGGCTCAGGCGGAGGACGGGAGCGAGTGTGCTTCGTCCCCTATCTGATAAGAGGCGTCGGATTTCCAGTCCATCCATTCCTCCGAGGGCTTCTGGAATATTATGGCCTTCAGCTGCATAACTTCACTCCCGCATCTATCCTACACATCGCAGGTTATGTTGCTTTATGCGAGCTATTTCTGGGTGTTGACGCCCATTTTGAACTGTGGAGAAAATTGTTCTATCCTGTCACGCATAACCATGAGGGGTCAATATTTGAAGTGGGCGGAGCCGAAGTATGGCGCATCGCCGATACCGGATCCCTGTCCGGCACACCAAGGAAGGCATCCAAAGAATGGCCTTCCGAATGGTTCTACATCAAGGACGTTGCACTTCCCGACCCAGTTCGAAAGGGTCTCCTAGAATTTGCAAGTGTTTCGCTAAAGAAATGCCACAGTTGGCGCCCCCGGAGCCTTGAGGAGGACGACAGTGCGGAGGTTTGTCAACTCTTGGGCGAGATAAAGCCGCTCCCCCAGTTCGGATTAACAATGGTTGAGGTAATGGCGACCTCCATAACACGAGGGGTTCAGCCGCTTCAATATAGAAGGCTCCTAATGTGGCACTACAACGGGGAGGACAGCGCCTCCCGCTGCGGTCGAAAAGGTCCGGGTACCCCCGCCGCTCTGGCCAAAATACTGGCCGAGCTATTCAAAGGGGAGGAAGAGGAATTTCTTCGCATCAATCGCAGAGATGGATATTCTATGTATAATCCTCCCAGTTGGGTAAGTCCCAATCCTTCTGCTTTACTCATTCCGCTTCCTGGATTACCTTTGATGAATTTCTAATCTGCCTGAGGACCACAACCGGGAGCTGGATCCTGGGTCCGAAGAAGATCCGGACATATTCGTGGTACTCGCAGAAGGGGTGTTTTACCAGGCAAGCTACGATGGCACGGAAGTGGCCATTATCGCCGATTATCCTGGTCTTCTTCCTGCTTCCCACGTAAGTCGTCGAGAAAAAAATCTCTCTCGAAAGAGCTTCCTCGCACTGTCTCACCCATCGCACTGTCTCGTCCTCCACAGGGTAGGCATTCGGCGCGTCACGCTACTCAAGGGGCGGTTCCAAAGAGAGTGGCTCCAGCGCCGAGCAAGGCCTCTAAAAGGAAGGTCGGTGAAGTTGCGACCGGTCCCTCATCAAAGAGGTAAGGATATAAAGGTATACTTTAGCAGTCACATCCAACTGTAACTTGTACGCTTGTTTGACACCAGGAAAAAGGTTCACCGGACTAAATATGAGGGTCCGGCCAGCCGTACTCCCAGCGCCCGGGATTTAGACCCCGTTGGAAAGGTGGGAGCTGACATAGGAACAGTGCCGGACTGTCCTTCGGCCGAGGGTTCGGAGAATATGTCCGTTACCAACTCGGAAGTGGAGAGCGCCATGAATCATCGGCGTTGCAGGGCTGTTTTACGAGACCCTGAGTTCTCGGAAGAGGCATTTAATGCCTTCAGCTCGGCTGATGCGTACATCTGGACTGCTCGAAACGGGCATAGTAGAGCCACGAAGCAGTATTTAACAGATGTGCATGTAAGTTTTCTTTGTCCGAATAGGGTAACCTTGTGCCAGTAGCCCCCGGGACTGAAAGCAGTTGGTACAACTGACTTGAGTACCGTTGTATTGCCAGGTTCTTATAGAGAAGAACAACCTGCTATCCCAAGAGCTGGAACAATGTCGGACGCAGCTAAATGCTGCTACCGCCGAACTGGAAAAGTCCAAGAAGGCGCCACCTGGTAATATTCTCCTTCCAACGAGAAAATATACTTATATACCCTCAATACTAACAGTCTTTCCTATACCGTGACATATAGGCCAGGGGGACTCGAAGAGGCGTTGGAAGTCGCGCAAGCAAATGAGCAAGAAGGCAAAAGGCTACAAGCTACAGGCGATCATGTACTGAAGCAGGCCATTATTGAGAAAAACTAGCTCCAGGATTGCAAGACCCAGCTAAGCGAAGAGCTAAAAGATGTGCGGGCCCAGCTAGCCGATTCCGTGAAGGAGAACAAGCAGCTGCGGAACGGCATATTCAGTATGTATCTGAACTATTTTGAAAGTAGTTCGGCGACAGGAGAAACTGATATAGCTATGATTGCAGGTATATTAATGGGTCGTCCTGAAGAGGTGTTCGGATCATCTAGTGATCTACTACAAAAGCTGTCGCAAGTGCACGAACAAGCGCGGCTGGCGATGCGGAGTGTTGCCAAGGCTCTATGGCCATCCGCCTCCCCTCCAAGAAGTATGGAGGAGCTTGTAGAGCGGTTCAAAGGAGCGCGGCGGCGTATCCGGCTATGGAAGATATAGGCCCGCTCGAGAGGGTGCGCGAGAGGTTCGGGTGTCACATCCCTAGCTTCTGACATTGCACTAGGCTAACTTCATGTGTGCATCATGTTTAAACTTTGAAAGAAACTTGAAATGGGGATTGCCTAAACCCTAGCATTAAAGGAATTCACTAGGTTCAACCAAAATATTTCCAGTAAATCCAAATGGCTTTCAAAAATGTTCATCATTCTTGGAAAATGCTGGAAACAGTAACCAGAGGTGATGCACATTTTTCCATGACATATTTGGGCTCTGATTTAAATCATATGCTATTTGCAATTGGGCATTTAAATGCTGTATATTATTTTAAGTGCTCAATTAATTCTGAACTTAAGTGAGGGTTGTTAGGAATAATCCAAACAGAGCCCACAATTAATTTTCAGGATTTTTGAAAACGTTTTGGTATTTTTAATAAAGCCCCGAAGTTACAGAAAAATAGAAAAACATAAACATAAAAAAAAGAGAGAGAATACCTGGCGCTTACTTGGCCGGCCTGGCACTGTAGCAGCCCACCAGGCCCATCTGCCAGTCGTCTCCCACCCCGCGCCATAAGGACGCGAGGCGTGTGTTCGCCGCACGCCGGCACGCGCCGGCCACCTCCTGCTTACCTGCTCGCCGCTGGAGGCACCCGAGGGCGCCACGCACTCCCCTCAACCCCTCTGGCCCTCTCTCACTCACTCCCGACCTCTTTTCCCTTCTCTGCTCTCTCTCCCTCTCTGCCCGAGTGGAGCTCGTCGACGCCGCTTGCCTTTGCCGTGGCCACCGAGCCCCCCCTCGCCTAGCTAGGATGCCCAGCAGCTCCGCCACCTCGCGCTACGCCTCTCCACCGAAATATGCCACTCCGGACGCCCTGCAACGACTGCATCGTCATCGTCTTCGAGCTTCGGCCGCCGGCAACCCCAACGTCGATTCGACGCCGTCCGTGCCTCCCCGAGCTCGCCGAGAAGCTCTTCGTGACCGCGGTGAGCCCCCGGTCATTTCCCCCTAACCCTGCCCCCGTTTGGTTGCCGTAGCACCGTTCCCCACGAGCACCGAAGCCGCCGTCCGCCATTGCCGCTGCACGCATAGCCTCCGTGCTCCCCTGGCCTCACCGTGCTGCTCTTAGTGCTCCCCGTGCCTAGCAGGTGCTGCCCAGCCCCTCCATTTGCTCACTGATACACCATAGCGACGCGCCCGTGCACCACCGAACACCACCGCCGCAAAAGCTCATCGCCGGCATGAATTCCGGTGACCCCGCGACCTCTCACTTGGTCCTTTGGATGCGCAAGATCAAGGGCTATCCCCTGGTGCCCTCAGCGTGCCAAGCTGACGCCTCTAGCGCAAGTCCGGCGTGCCCCGCCATGTTCTGTGGTCGCCGCCGGCTGAACTCCGACGACCGATGACGTAGACATCATTAGGCGCTAACCCAACCAGCTAATCACCCTAACAGCCACTGACAGCGGGCCCTACCGCAGGGTCAAACCCACTCAGCATTGGGTTTGACCGCGTTTAGCCCCTGTGTCACTGACATATGGGCCACACCTGTCAGGTTTGACTTTGGTTAGGCACTGTTGACCAGCTGACGTCACAGTGACGCAGTGCTGACGCAATAAATCATTTTCTGGATTTATTATTATTCAGGAAATTCCAGTAAATACCCTAAACTTCTAAAATTCATAGATATTAATCCGTAACTCCAAATGAAAAGATTTATATATGAAAAATGATCAGAAAAATCCAATCTATCCATCTGTACCATTTTCATGCATGTTAGAACAACTTATGGCTGCTGTTTAGACCAAATCATATAAATGGCATTTAAAACCTCACATATGAAGTTTGAATTTGAACCTAAGGTTCAAACCAAGTCCATTTAATATGTTGCTAGTTGCATTAGCTTAAAACACATCATATTGACATGTCATGATCATGCATCATATTGTGCATTGCATTGATTGTGTTTTGCTTCTTTGTTGCCAGTATTCGTCCCCTCTCGATAGACGTGGTTTCGACGATGAGTTCGATGACACCGATGAAGAGCTTTACTATCTTCGGAAGTGTCAGGCAAGCAAACCCCCTTGTTCATTCCGATACAATCCCACTCTCTCGCTCCTGCTCTGTCTTACTGCATTAGGACAACAACGATTCATCTGTTACTTGCTGCGGTAGTTGAACCCTTATCCTTCGCATGACCTGTCATTGCCACAGTAAATAGATGAAACCCACTAGCATGAGTATGAGTTGTTTGAGCCTTGATGTGCCTATTCATTCATGCTTGGTTGTCATGCCTGCTATTGCTTAGAGTTGTGTCAGGTCTGATTCATCGGGGATGAGTTGGAATGGTGATGAACATGTCCTACTGTGTGTGAGCTAAGTGTGTGAACATGATTTGGTAAAGGTAGCGGTGAGAGGCCATGTAGGAGTACATGGTGGGTTGTCTCATTGCAGCCGTCCTCAGGAACTGAGTTCTGTGTTTTTGTGATCCATGAAACAGTTACTACCACGCATTGGGCCCGAAACCAATGGACCCCCTCGGCTTCTTAATCACCCTTGTCCTCTGTCCAGGAGTTGCACGTAGTTTCTGGTGTTTGTAGTAAGTTGGAGGCCGTGGACAGCGCTGACCCGAGGGGTGGGCTGTGATGCGGTAGGCTCGTGGCCCGGTGTACCGAGTCGCCCGTTTGGTGTCTCGGGAACCCTGCACACATCGTTCGGGGCCGTATGTGGAAACCTCGGCCGGACTCCCTGCGGATGGAACCTGAATAGGCGATAAACCTAGACTAGAGACTTGAGTGTTTAGGTAGGCTGTGGCCAACACCCTCGCTGGGCATCCGCTTGAAGGTTGCCGAGTACATGTCGTGTAAACGGCGGTAAGTGGTGAGAGCATGTGTGTCGAAGTACACCCCTGCAGGGTTAATATGACCTATTCGAATAGCCGTGTCCGCGGTAAAGGACTTCTGGGTTGCCTATAACAGTTCATAGACAAGTGAAAGTGGGTACTCTAAAATGCGCAAGATAAGCGTGAGTGCTATGGATGGCATTCTCGTAGGGAGACGGGAGCGGATCCATAGTGGAGTATTGATATGGTGAATATGTGGACTCGTGTGCGCCACCTCAAAAGAGTTACTTGCAGTCGTAGTTTAGGATAGCCACCGAGTCAAAGCTGGCTTGCTGCAGTTAAACTCGCCACCCCCTTTGTTGATACCGATGCATATGTACATAGTTCTAATGTAAGTCTTGCTGGGTACATTTGTACTCACGTTTGCTTATTTTATGTTTTGCAGAGAGACGTCAGTCTCACTAGTAGTTCCGTGTGGACTTCGACGTTTAGCTTGATACCTCAGCTACGATCTTGTGCCCTCGGCAGGATCTAGTAGATAGTCAGGCTTCTCATCCTTTTTCATTTATAGTTGTATGTACTCAGACATGTTAAGCTTCCGCATGTGTTTGACTTGTATGCTCTGAATGCTGGGTCGAGAGACCCATGTTTGTAATATCTGGATCTTCGGAGCCTAATGAATAAGTACTTGAGTCGTAGAGTTATGTTGTGATGCCATGTTGTATTTACACATATCGAGCATATTGCGTGTATGATTGAAATGCTTGGTATGTGTGGGACCCGACAACCTAGTTGTTTATCCTTGGTAGCCTCTCTTATGGGGAAATGTAGTCTTGTGCGTCCATGAGCCATAGTAGTCCGCTACAGCCCGGTTCACCGGAGTCCTGCTAGCCCAGCACTACTGCTCCGGAACACTTGACTGGCCGGCATGTGATTCACTTCGTTCCTGTGTCTGTCCCTTCGGGGAAATGTCACGCGGTGACATCCGGAGTCCTGCCTAGCCTGCTACAGCCCGGGTTCCTGGAGTCCTGTTAGCCCAGTGCTACAGCCCGGATTCGCACGCTGCTGACCGACATGCTCGATGTTGATTCACGTATGCCTGTCCCCGTAAGTTAGTGCCACTTTGGGTTCACGACTAGTCATGTCGGCCCTGGTTCTCTGTCATATGGATGCTAGCGACACTATCATATACGTGAGCCAAAAGGCGCAAATGGTCCCGGGCCATGGTAAGGCGACACCCGTGGGAATACCGTGCGTGAGGCCGCAAAGTGATATGAGGTGTTACAGGCTAGATCGGTGTGACTTAGAATCGGGGTCCTGACAGCGTTGGTATCAGAGCCTGACTGCCTGTAGGATTACCAAGCCAAACTGGTCGAAGTTGAGTCTAGAAATGCTTTAGTTATATAAGGGAATTGATTGTGGGATGGAACGTAAGGCTCTTTTTACTCCTTTACCTTATGTCCTCTGATCTGAGTCACCCTCTTCTCTTCTACGGGGATTAAGAACTAGGCTTCTCACCTTTCTATCAGGATCACGTGTTACTAATCCGTAGACTCATAGGATTGTTGGATTCAAGCCCCTGTTTAGTTTCTACTACTTTCAGTATGTTGTCAGTTGAACCAGAACCTTGATATGATGTTGTTAAGTGACTATGCAAATCCTTGTGAATGTCTCAAATCTTTTTCTGAGCATTTACAGCTGTTATGCTGTCCGAGTCATCCCAGGTTTCTAAACTATCTGATGCATTTGGAAAATCATCTACCTCTGGTTTCAATGTTCCTTTAGGCCAGGTTAATCACACTAATTGCTGAGTTGAGGTACTCTATTGCCTCGACATATATGTTGGAGTTATTATTATGACCCTAGGTGTCTTAGAGGACCACTTAGTAATCTAGCAATGCTTGCATCCCTAGTGTGATGATTCTGGCCATTATTCTCGAAAGCATCCCGTGATGCCATTTAGTTAGTAGGCATTCTATTTCTGGGTTCTTGAGCCCAAGATTCACTCCACTTACCTCATGTTGATAGTGTTTGCTCGTTCCTTTAGGTTATTAGTAACCTTTGCATTAGTCCTCGAGGTCCGTGGTATTTCATTCTTCCAATACCATGAACCATCATGGCAGAAGTTCTTTTAACCAAAAGATCACAACCAGGGCACTCTTGAGGAGTACTCCATTCATATTGTGACTCTGCCAGTCCTTCCTCCTCTGCATGGGTTATCCGGAAGAAATATGTTGAATTTGTTCGACATACTAATCCATGCATCCACAACTCAGAAAAACATATGTTCCTTTGGGGTGTCCCTCTTTAGTTATTTTCTGGCCCTCGTATATCAATTGATAGTCAGGAGTAACTGTGCATTTGTGTTATCGATGCCTATCATTCTTGTGGTCTGTCAAGCCATTCTAATCCGGAATGACTAGGAGAAACAAACTCCAGTACCTCGTCCATCTCTGGGATTGGGTCAAAGTAGTTGTATTCCGCAGATCAAATGCCTAACCAGCTTTTGTTCTGTTCTACCTTCGAGTATTACCCTCTTTATGTCAGGAATCTCATGAGAATTGCACCACCTCCTATGAATTCTTGGCGCAGTAATACTTCTTGCCATCATTGTTCATTCCTCGGTTCCGTGTTATTATAACCGGAATACCGACAAGTGAATTGTGATGTGTGAAATCTATACTCCTAGCAACTCCGTTGCTTGGTAGTTAAAGGACAATAATTTCATCCTTAGCGTGTTGGTTATTGAATCACCATCCTAAGGTTGATCGTGCTACCTAGTCCATATTCCCGGTGTACTTTTCGATCAATGGGTTAGGATAGTGTCAGTCCTTGCTTATTCGGTCATATCGTCTTGCCCTGAAAAGCAAGATTGTTCTCGATCTTAATAACATGTCGGTGGATCGTGATTTTCCAAATATCTTCTTGGAAGTACCACCAGGTTGTCCCTGACCGACATGTTGAGTTCGTGAACAAGTTGGTTTTCCAATAAACCACCCCTTCTCCAAGAATCCGTGTTGGATACCCCTGAGCTAGTTGGTCAAGCTAAACAACAACTTGGAGAGTTGGAAGATAAAAGCTTGCCAGCTTAGTTCATTTCAAGGGATATATTTGCGTGTGTTGAAGATAGATGATATCTTCATCGATTGGTCCGTGTGATCAGTTGTTGGACCTGTTGTCATATCAAGACTTTGATTTGAGTATGGGCTATCATCAAATCAAATCAGAACCAACGATGTTCATAATGTTGTCTTACTCGTGGTTGATACCTCGAGCATACACCATTATATCTTTTGGGTCTGACCAATGCTATCACTTGTTCACATAATTATGGAATTCCATCTCCATGGAAACCTGGATGAATTGTTGTTGAGCCCATCAGCAACACTGCTACCTTCTCCATGACTCGTGTTGAACATATAGCTAGTATTGGAAACTTTATAACCATTATCTTGGTGTTCCGTTCATGAAGCATATGTTGGATGAAAGAAGTGACTTACTCTAATTCATGTGCATTAGATGCAAGTTGCCGCTGTGAATTCGAGAAAGTTTGTTTCTACCTCTTCTGGAATCATCCCAAGTCAGCTATGCACGTGCGAAGTATTCCGTGGTCTGTTAGACTGATCATCTTCATTCCATATGAATTCTCTAGCACACCAAGCCACTAACTGACTTGTTCAAGGAGAAGGAGTTCCTTCATAAGAGCTAATCCGGACTTATGAAAGAACCTCGATATCCTCGTTGATGGTTCCCAACCAGAACTCGGGTAGTGTTTTGTTGTAAGACTACTATGTGGTCATGCTTGTCTGGGACAACGTGTTCACATGTTTGTAGCAGAACCAGCTCATGTTTTGGAGCTTACTACCTTAGTCCATCTCCCGAGAATCTTGCAACGTCTTCTCGTCGATTTGTGTTGCAAACTTTAATTTTCCTTCTAGACTTGATGAGTCTGGAATATTCTGACACCAACCAGATCTGAATCTCGGGCAGATATGATGGTTGGAACATTTTCCAAGAATTATAATATTGGTCTCTCGATAACCGGTAAGGTGGATGTCGTGGCCAACACACCCAGCCGGAAGACCTATTATTGTAGTATCTTGACTAAGGAAGTTGGCCACCTTCCCATAAGGATTTCGTAGGATTCTACTTCCGTAGTTATTCCTTATGGATTCTTGTGCTCCCGAAGTCCGACCTTTTACTTGATGTTCTAGATACCAAACCATATCAATAAATGGGTTACGCTAGCACATCAAGGGGAACATTAGAAGTGGAGTGCTAAATGTCTCTCGGTCGATCATTCAGATTCTGTTCCCTTAGCCTCGCTAAGGGGAAGTCCGAGAAAGGTGTTACCTTCCTTTGTATCCGCATCATCCATCACTAGTCATCATGGTAGTATGTCGTGTTGCCGGGATCCTTGCCGCGGATGTTGGTAAAACCTTGATGAATATAGAAATGCTCAAGTTCTTGAGAGCACGCGCAAGCAAAGTCATCCCTTGCGTTGTCTTCAACAAGGTAGTTCACATCATCCATTCTAGTCCGAGTATGCCATTCCTTCGAACTCCGCCAAACGATTGCTGTGATTTGCCTTAAACTGGTATAAAGAGTTTCAACGATCTCTATATCAAAAGTAATTCTTTTTGCCACTTAAGGTAATAATTCTACGAGTCACCTTTTCCCAAGGTGCCCCGTTATGGAATCATGGCAATTTTCCTCGCTGCTTTGAAACCCTCGTCAAATTGTTTCTTCCGCCCCTCCTGATGCATGTTTTGCCTCTCAGCTCCAGAGATGTTTCTATGTCCCTTTCCGTGGGTTGATCGTGAGTTGCTCGATCTTTAAGAAGATCGATCCTTCTAGAGTTTTCCCTTTCCTCTTGTTGTCTTGTCGGTTGGAGTTCTCAGAGCAAGACATCGAGACAAAGATGGTGATCGAATCAACGTTCTTATGAAGTGCAACTTGGATCGTGAAGATTGTGTTACCTTGTGTCCCCTCTGTCTTCTTACCTCACGTCTTGAATCTCGGGACGAGATTCTTGTTTAGTGGGGGTGAGTTGTCACATCCCTAGCTTCTGACATTGCACTAGGCTAACTTCATGTGTGCATCATGTTTAAACTTTGAAAGAAACTTGAAATGGGGATTGCCTAAACCCTAGCATTAAAGGAATTCACTAGGTTCAACCAAAATATTTCCAGTAAATCCAAATGGCTTTCAAAAATGTTCATCATTCTTGGAAAATGCTGGAAACAGTAATCAGAGGTGATGCACATTTTTCCATGACATATTTGGGCTCTGATTTAAATCATATGCTATTTGCAATTGGGCATTTAAATGCTGTATATTATTTTAAGTGCTCAATTAATTCTGAACTTAAGTGAGGGCTGTTAGGAATAATCCAAACAGAGCCCACAATTAATTTTTAGGATTTTTGAAAACGTTTTGGTATTTTTAATAAAGCCCCGAAGTTACAGAAAAATAGAAAAACATAAACATAAAAAAAGAGAGAGAATACCTGGCGCTTACCTGGCCGGCCTGGCACTGTAGCAGCCCACCAGGCCCATCTGCCAGTCGTCTCCCACCCCGCGCCAGAAGGACGCGAGGCGTGTGTTCGCCGCATGCCGGCTCGCCCCGGCCACCTCCTGCTTACCTGCTCGCCGCTGGAGGCACCCGAGGGCGCCACGCACTCCCCTCAACCCCTCTGGCCCTCTCTCACTCACTCCCGACCTCTTTTCCCTTCTCTGCTCTCTCTCCCTCTCTGCTCGAGTGGAGCTCGTCGACGCCGCTCGCCTTTGCCGTGGCCACCGAGCCTCCCCTCGCCTAGCTAGGATGCCCAGCAGCTCGGCCACCTCGCGCTACGCCTCTCCACAGAAATAAGCCACTCCGGACGCCCTGCAACGACTGCATCATCATCGTCTTCGAGCTTCGGCCGCCGGCAACCCCACCGTCGATTCGACGCCGTCCGTGCCTCCCCGAGCTCGCCGAGAAGCTCTTCGTGACCGCGGTGAGCCCCCGGTCATTTCCCCTAACCCTGCCCCCGTTTGGTTGTCGTAGCACCGTCCCCCACGAGCACCGAAGCCGCCGTCCGCCATTGCCGCTGCACGCATAGCCTCCGTGCTCCCCTGGCCTCACCGTGCTGCTCTTAGTGCTCCCCGTGCCTAGCAGGTGCTGCCCAGCCCCTCCATTTGCTCACTGATACACCGTAGCGACGCGCCCGTGCACCACCGAACACCACCGTCGCCAAAGCTCGTCGCCGGCATGAATTCCGGTGACCCCGCGACCTCTCACTTGGTCCTTTGGATGCGCAAGATCAAGGGCTATCCCCTGGTGCCCTCAGCGTGCCAAGCTGACGCCTATAGCGCAAGTCCGGCGTGCCCCGCCGTGTTCTGTGGCTCGCCACCGGCTGAACTCCGGCGACCGATGACGTGGACGTCATTAGGCGCTAACCCAACCAGCTAATCACCCTAACAGCCACTGAAAGCGGGCCCTTCCGCAGGGTCAAACCCAGTCAGCATTGGGTTTGACCGCGTTTAGCCCCTGTGTCATTGACATATGGGCCACACCTGTCAGGTTTGACTCTGGTTAGGCGCTGTTGACCAGCTGACATCACAGTGGCGCAGTGCTGACGCAATAAATCATTTTCTGGATTTATTATTATTCAGGAAATTCCAGGAAATACCCTAAACTTCTAAAATTCATAGATATTAATCCATAACTCCAAATGAAAAGATTTATATATGAAAAATGATCAGAAAAATCCAATCTATCCATCTGTACCATTTTCATGCATGTTAGAACAACTTGTGGCTGCTGTTTAGACCAAATCATATAAATGGCATTTAAACCCTCACATATGAAGTTTGAATTTGAACCTAAGGTTCAAACCAACTCCATTTAATATGTTGCTAGTTGCATTAGCTTAAAACAAATCATATTGACATGTCATGATCATGCATCATATTGTGCATTGCATTGATTGTGTTTTGCTTCTCTGTTGCCGGTATTCGTCCCCTCTCGATAGACGTGGTTTCGATTCGACGATGAGTTCGATGACACCGATGAAGAGCTTTACTATCTTCGGAAGTGTCAGGCAAGCAAACCCCCTTGTTCATTCCGATACAATCCCACTCTTTCGCTCCTGCTCTCTCTTACTGCATTAGGACAACAACGATTCATCTGTTACTTGCTGCGGTAGTTGAACCCCTTATCCTCTGCATGACCTGTCATTGCCACAGTAAATAGATGAAACCCACTAGCATGAGTAGGAGTTGTTTGAGCCCTGATGTGCCTATTCATTCATGCTTGGTTGTCATGCCTGCTATTGCTTAGAGTTGTGTCAGGTCTGATTCATCGGGGATGAGTTGGAATGGTGATGAACATGTCCTACTGTGTGTGAGCTAAGTGTGTGAACACGATTTGGTAAAGGTAGCGGTGAGAGGCCATGTAGGAGTACATGGTGGGTTGTCTCATTGCAGCCGTCCTCAGGAACTGAGTTCTGTGTTTTTGTGATCCATGAAACAGTTACTATCACGCATTGGGCCCGAAACCAATGGACCCCCTCGGCTTCTTAATCACCCTTGTCCTCTATCCAGGAGTTGCACGTAGTTTCTGGTGTTTGTAGTAAGTTGGAGCCCGTGGACAACGCTGACCCGAGGGGTGGGCTGTGATGCGGTAGGCTCGTGCCACAGTGTACCGAGTCACCCGTTTGGTGTCTCGGGAACCATGCACACATCGTTCGGGGCCGTATGTGGAAACCTCGGCCGGACTCCCTGCGGAGGGAACCTGAATAGGCGATAAACCTAGACTAGAGACTTGAGTGTTTAGGTAGGCTGTGGCCGACACCCTCGCTGGGCTTCCGCTTGAAGGTTGCCGAGTACATGTCGTGTAAACGGCGGTAAGTGGTGAGAGCGTGTGTGTCGAAGTACACCCCTGCAGGGTTAATATGATCTATTCGAATAGTCGTGTCCGCGGTAAAGGACTTCTGGGTTGCCTATAAAAGTTCATAGACAAGTGAAAGTGGATACTCTAAAATGCGCAAGATAAGCGTGAGTGCTATGGATGGCGTTCTCGTAGGGAGACGGGAGCGGATCCATAGTGGAGTATTGATATGGTGAATATGTGGACTCGTGTGCGCCACCTCAAAAGAGTTACTTGCAGTCGTAGTTTAGGATAGCCACCGAGTCAAAGCTGGCTTGCTGTAGTTAAACTCACCACCCCCTTTGTTGATACCGATGCATATGTAGATAGTTCTGATGTAAGTCTTGCTGGGTACATTTGTACTCACGTTTGCTTATTTTATGTTTTGCAGAGAGACGTCATTCTCGCTAGTAGTTCCGTGTGGACTTCGACGTTTAGCTTGATACCTCAGCTACGATCTTGTGCCCTCGGCAGGATCTAGTAGATAGTCAGGCTTCTCAGCCTTTTTCATTTATAGTTGTCTGTACTCAGACATGTTAAGCTTCCGCATGTGTTTGAATTGTATGCTCTGAATGCTGGGTCGAGAGACCCATGTTTGTAATATCTGGCTCTTCGGAGCCTAGTGAATAAGTACTTGAGTCGTAGAGTTATGTTGTGATGCCATGTTGTATTTACACATATCGAGCATATTGCGTGTATGATTGAAATGCTTGGTATGTGTGGGATCCGACAACCTAGTTGTTTATCCTTGGTAGCCTCTCTTATGGGGAAATGTAGTCTTGTGCGTCCATGAGCCATAGTAGTCCGCTACAGCCCGGTTCACCGGAGTCCTGCTAGCCCAGCACTACTGCTCCGGAACACTTGACTGGCCGGCATGTGATTCACTTCGTTCCTGTGTCTGTCCCTTCGGGGAAATGTCACGCGGTGACATCCGTAGTCCTGCCTAGCCTGCTACAGCCCGGGTTCCCGGAGTCCTGTTAGCCCAGTGCTACAGCCCGGATTCGCATGCTGCTGACCGACATGCTCGATGTTGATTCACGTATGCTTGTCCCCGTAAGTTAGTGCCACTTTGGGTTCACGACTAGTCATGTCGGCCCGGGTTCTCTGTCATATGGATGCTAGCGACACTATCATATACGTGAGCCAAAAGGCGCAAACGGTCCCAGGCCATGGTAAGGCGACACCCGTGGGAATACCGTGCGTGAGGCCGCAAAGTGATATGAGGTGTTACAGGCTAGATCGGTGTGACTTAGAATCAGGGTCCTGACATCGGGCCATGGTGAAGACTCGGTATACCAAGCTTGATCCTAATCACATGGCGCGGGTCGGACCGGTAGGGCCGAATTGGGAAGAAATACCCGTTAGTTTGGTGTATGACCAATTAGGGGTGGCCGCCAAATATTCCCAACAGGATTGTAAGTTAGATCGCCTGTTGGACGGTATAGAGGAGGAAGTGTTTGAGTCCAAGTGACTATGTACTTTCCTCACCGTATGGAACTCTAGCTGAATTGTATATCATTTGTCGTGGCAGACCTTTTCGCTTCAACCTCCAGACCCAAAGGTGCGGAGTGTTTGCGAATACCGTCGCGGCCGAATAGGCTGGGGTATGCGTGGAAAACTAAGCGTAGGGGTCATAGTTGCTTGAACAGACAAGTTGTATCCGGCTAGTTATGTTATATTACATTGAGATTGTAAGAAACATCTTCCAGGGAGAATAGTTCCGTTAAGGGTTCCTTTCTCTGGGTATGCATGTATTAGTAGACATGTCAGAATTCTGATGTGAAAATCAAAGTGTATATAGCTTCTGGGGGTTCACAATAGAGTGAGTGCAAAAAAGTATTTTTCATCCACCGACCGAATATTCCCTTAAGAACACTAGCTTTCGGCTTCACCCAGTCTGAGGTACACATCCGGATGACCCGGCAGTAACAATCGCAGAGGTGCTCCCTTTACCAACTAGCCGAACAATCGGGAACGTAGGGGTAAGCACAGGAGCCAGGCAAACTAGCTTGGCCAAAACTTAATTCATATCGATGCATATTATGGTGAAGAAACGACATACGAAAAAAAACGTGTATGTGTGATGAGCTTAATGCTCGGCAGGTAATATTAACAAACTTCTGTTAAAAGAAGCCCCCAGGTATAATGAGCATACGTTTGTAAAAATGTGTACGTCAGCAGTATTCGGTCAAGCCGAATGAGAGCTTTACAGCGAAAAAATTGTGTAAAAGGGGAAAGAGTTATGGAAACTGTAAGGGAGAAGGAGACTAACAAAGTGTTCGGCGCTAGGCATAGAACCTTCGGAGTCTGGCCGCATTCCAAGGGTTTGGCTCTAGGCGATTGTCTGATGCGTCACGAAGACGGTACACTCCTCCGTAAGAACTTCGTCAATTATGAAGGGACCCTCCTATTTGGGCTTGAGTTTGTCCTTTTTCTTCTCTGGCAAGCGTAGAACGAGTTCGCCAACGTTATAAGTCTTGGCCCGTACTTCTTTGCTTTGATATCTTCGAGCCTGCTGTTGATAAAATGCTGAACGGGCTTTGGCGACGTCGCGCTCCTCCTCCGGGGCGTCTAGGCGGTCCTGCCGATCCAACTCGGCCTCTTTCTCTTCGTACATACGCACTCAAGGTGAGTCATGTATAATATCGCTGGGTAATACAGCCTCTGCACCGTACACCATGAAGAAAGGTGTGTATCCGGTAGTACGGTTGGGCGCGGTCCGCAGCCCCCAGAGTACGGAGTCGAGCTCCTCGACCCAGTGTTTGTCTGATTCTTTCAAAGACCGCACTAGTCTGGGTTTGATGCCACTCATAATAAGACCATTAGCTCACTCGACTTGACCGTTTGTTTGCGGGTGGTAGACAGAGGCGTAATCGAGCTTAATGCCCAGATTAGCACACCAGGTTTTCACCTCGTCAGCTGTGAAATTCGAACCATTATCGGTGATGATGCTGTGCGGTACACCGTAACGGTGTACCACATCGGATATAAATGCAATCACCGGTCCGGACTCGGCCGTTTTAACTGGTCTAGCCTCTATCCACTTGGTGAATTTGTCCACCATGACCAGTAGATATGTTTTCTTATGGCTTCCCCCTTTAAGGGATCCGACCACGTCCAAGCCCCAGACCGCAAAGGGCCATGTAATGGGGATTGTTTGTAGAGCGGTTGGGGGCATATGGCTTTGGTTGGCGAAGAGTTGGCATCCGACACAGCGCTGGACGAGGTCCTGTGCGTCTGCCCGGGCCGTAGGCCAATAAAATCCTGTACAGAAGGCCTTGCTGACAAGTGCCCGGGATGCGGCGTGGTGCCCACCGAGACCGGCATAAATTTCTGCCAAGAGTTGCCGCTCTTCCTCCTCGGAGATACACCTTTGAAGGACTCCGGTAGTGCTTTTCTTGTAGAGCTCTCCTTCGTGAACTTTATAGGCGTTCGAACGCCGGACGATGCGGCGAGCCTCGTTCTGATCTTCTGGGAGCTCCTTCCTATTAAAATAGGCCAAGAATGGTTCGGTCCACGGGGCAATTACTGCCATTATGAGGTGGGCCGATGGCGTTACTTCGGTGGTTGAGCCTTCGATGATATCGGCGTGTTCTTTATCTGTGTTTATGTTCGGAACATGACTGTCGTTGCTATCTCCCCCTTGCACTACAAAAAAAAGACACATCCGTGACATTTTGGGCCGAACAAAATATTTTTCTGTCATACATATGACACTTCTATGATGATAATTGTGACAAAACCCGGTATCATCATAGATGTGGTGGGCTCCTACTTCTTTGACAAAAAATCATGACAAAAATGGGCTTTTCGTCCTGGGCGGGCCGGAGAGGCAGCTGCATGACATTCTTTGGGCCGTCCATGACGGAAAAAACCATGGTAGAAGCGAGGGGGTGGAAAATTTCGGGGAGTTCCCGGTTACGGTGGGAGGTCGGGGGCCGAGCGATGCCCTGTTTTCTCGTACACGTACGCGCGTGTGTGCGAGGCGTTGGCTCTAACTGAACCCGAGCGAGGCGTTGGGCTCTAACTGAACCCGAGCGATTGCACTGCAGGCTACGCGTTACTGAACCCGAGCGATCGATCGATGGCTATTAACTGAACCTGATCGAGCGATTCCTTCGCTGCTACTGCTAACTGAAGCCGATC
>NC_057796.1:406454585-406501450 GCF_018294505.1 Triticum aestivum | reverse complement strand
CGTTTTGCGGTACGCCACACCCCTCCCGATCAACAGGACCCTTGTTTCGAACCTAGGAGGTCCGTTTCCTCCGTTTTGCGGTACGCCACACCCCTCCCGATCAACAGGACCCCGTTCCGAACGTAGGAGGTCCGTTTCCTCCATTTTGCGGTACGCCAGGCCTCGTTTCCATCGCCTGTTCCGTCCAAGCCCTCCCGATGAACACGACCACGCATTCCGTTCCGACCCAGCCGGTTGGCTCCCACGCGTTCTGTTGCCTCCCGATGGACACGACGCATTCCGTTGCCTCCCCATGAACACGTCGCATTCTGTTGCCTCCCCATGAACACGACGCATTCTATTGCCTCCCCATGAACACGACGACGACGCTGTTTCTCCGTTCCGACCCACCATGTACACGAGCCCTGGCCGTACGTATGCGCGAGTAGGCGTTCGAGACCCCGCCCGTATGTACACATACGTGGCCGTATTTTCTTTCTTGCACCCTGGCCGCTGTACGTACGTGTACATGCTACGTGCGCGCCTCTACTACGACACGTGCGCGCCTCTATATCCACGAGTATATATGTACGTACACGTTCGCGACCAGAATGACAACGCTACGTACGCTTCGACCAGGTGGGTCCCGACTGTCAGGCGCTTCCTTGCGTGCGAAGATGTAGCTGGTGGGTCCCAGCAGTCAGGGGGGAAGCGTTTTTTCGCGAAATACGGTGGCCTGTCCGGTGGGTCCCCGCTGTCAGGTGGAGGAATAATTGTTTTGCACGTAATAAGGAGGCACTTCCTTGCTGCGGCCGTGGACCCAGCTGTCAGCCTCTCCACGTACAGTCCACGTCCGATGGAAGCCGTTCCTTGACCACGTTGACCACGCCGCGCCGAGAGCACCAGGGCGGTGGACGACGGCGAGGCCTAGGAAGGGGACGACGCGGAGCCGGGGAAGATGCGGCACTGGATGCCCACGCGTAGAGGAGTACGAGGGTTCACTGGTTCGCTGCGGTGTGAGGCTGCCGTTGGCGCAGAATAACAGGGGGTGTGGGTGAGTAGAGGGATGGCCTGGCCAGCGGTGGGAGTAGCAGGGGGCGGTGAGGCCTCCGTCGCATCGCAGCCGGCCACGGGAGGCAGGAGCACGAGGCACGACCGGCGCTGGTTTGGGCAGCTGGAGCAAGAAGACCAGAGGTTGAAGAAGCACTACGGCCGTTGGATGGACATCGTACGGTCACTGGAGCTAGAATCGTGCATATTGACTAAGTTGACAAAGCCCTCCGTCCCCGTCAACTTAGTAGGCCCACAAGTCAGCCTGCCACTATACTGGGTCCCAGCTAACAGGGGGAGTATTCATTTTTTTGTGCGTAATAAGGAGGCACTTCCTTGCATGCGAAGATATAGCTGGTGGGTCCGAGCTATCAGCGGCGGTAACGTTTTTTTTGCGAAATACAGAGGCCCTTTCGGTGGGTCCCTGATGTCAGGTGGAGGAATCATTATTTTGCGCGTAATATGGAGGCATTTCCTTGCGTGTGGCCGTGGACCCAGCTGTCGGCCTCTCCACGTGCAGTCCACTTCAGATGCATGTCGGTCGTTGACCACGTTGACCAGGCCGCGCCGAGAGCACCAGGGCGATGGACGATGGCGAGGCCTAGGAAGGGAACGACACGGAGGCAGGGATGACTCGGCAGTTGTTTCCCACGCGGAGGGGAGTACGACTGTACGAGGGTTTACTGGTTCGTCTGCCGTCGCCGAAGAATAACAACAGGTGTGGGTGAGTAGTGGGATGGCTAGGCTAGCAATGGGAGTACGGTGGGGCGGTGAGGCCTGCGCAGCAGCAGAGCCGGCCGCGGGGAGGCGGGAGCAGGCAGTCCCACCGGCGCTTGTTTGAGCGGCTGGAGCAGGAAGACCAGAGATTTAAGAAGCACGACGGCCGTTGGATGGCCATCCAACAGTCACTGCTTGTGCGTCAACCTTTTTTTTAGGAAAGCCTCAAATCTGTGGAAAACAGCATACAGCCCATCTGCCATTATTTCTAATAATTTACAGCCCATTTGCTAATTATTAAGGTTTTTTTGGAGCCCATATTCTTTTTTTTAGCATTACAGCCCATATTGTGGCCACGGTTAAAAAATTATACGAAATTTTTCATATTTCGGTGCGGTCCGAACTGTTTTTAATCCCGAAATTTTGACTCACATTCAAACTGATTGTAAAAATAAATGTATATCAATATAAAATCCAACAAATTCTCCACGCATAAAAATTAATGTAATTTAAAATCTCGAAATGAAAAAAAGATATTTGAAACTAATTGCCGGTTTGATGTATTTTAAAAATGTACAACCCATTTCTCATTACTGATGGGCCATTTTCTCGGCCAGCCGAATGAAAGCTCTCCTCGTCTTGAAAGATTTGCAGCCCAACAGGCCTGACAAAGCGACTTACTTGGCAAATCACAAAAAAACTGGGTTGTGGCCGTGGACCCAGCTGTCAGCCTCTCCACGTACAGTGCTCTTCCGATGGAATTTTCAACCCCTTTTGATATTACTTTTAACAGACACTGACCATACTCTTAAGCCAGGCCGGAATGCATCCCTCCTCGTCTTGAAAGATTTGCAGCCCATTAATTCGGAGAAAACAAATAGGCCTAGCTTGGGTATTCTTCAAAAAGAAATACTGGGCTACCTATTTTCCCAAAGAACTGGTGCATGAGCATTTTGCTTTATTTATTTATTTACTTATTTATGTTTAGGGGACCATGAGCATGTAGCTGGGCCGGATTCATGTGAGAGCCTCCCTTCCAGTTAATTATGGGCTTCTCTATTGGGCCTTCATCAGTGGGCTGCATGTTATCAACAAGTGGAAAATGTGTTCCGTACGAAAAATAGTATGCGCTACGTACGGTACGGGGCACTAAAGGATCGAACCGTGCAACGACTTCCAAAACATTGTGTTTGTCGTTCTAACAACACATTTATTCAACCAACAGACGAAATATACTACTGATTGTACATTGAAAACAGCAGCAGCAGCAACCAGGGCTGGGGGTGCAACAGAAGCAGTAAGCAGGCCAGAAGAGTGAAGACGCAGCTCTCTCTTCCAAACCAAACATCAGCCATCATTACAAAAGGGCTACATAAAAGGACAAGTGTATGCATCAAACTAAATAAAGATCCTACTACACCAAGTGTACACATCTAACTAACTGGCTCAGTTAGACGTTAGTATTTATTAAGCTGTGGAGATTGGCTGACGGCTTGAACCAGATGGGTGCCTGACGGGGGAAACTCCAGCCAGCAGGTCGAAGTCTGATACTTGCGACCCTCTCTCCTACTTTGGGCTGCAGAGCGTGGCGGCACATATCAGGGTATGGTGCATGCAGAGACGCATGGTATGCTGTGTACACACAGTTTTGCCTGATGAACGAAACCGCGCTGCCATCATGATCCTTGCCGTCTGTTATCTCCTGGTTAATCGGACAATTCAGTCCGACAAACAGAGAGCGTGTACCAAGGCTACTTACCAGCCTCCAGTCAAAAATTCCTGAAGGCCCAGAGAAGCTGGGATCCTGCTCAAAGACCTTGCAGTGACTGTGATTGTATTCCGCGAAACAACACGTCCGGTACGTGCGAACGATCATCAATCTTTCGCCGTCGTCTGATCGAGCCAGGAACCACCTGCAACTACCATGCCGCTTTACTTTGAAAGGTTCTGGGATTAGGAAGGGTAGGGACACCAGGCGGCCTACAACATCATATCAAGTTGGAGTCAAATAAAAAAGGGCTCTTGATTTAGTCCATCTTAAGAACAGCATGTTATGAGCATGAATATTTTTTCAGCAAATGTTGACAGTAATATAAGCAAGCCATCATGATATCATAGGAAAGTAACATACTGCTGTAACAGCCGTTTGTAGCGATGACTGGAGTAGGCCAGCAATACGTCCAGCCATAGAAGGAGTCGACAGCGTAAATGAAGCCCTTGTGTTCAATGGCATCAGAGAACCATGGAGGATGTATGATCCTGCGATGGACATGCAGATTTATCCACTTACCGCAGTGACCTGTCAGATAGGCGAGACCGCGGTTGAAGAACGCAATTAGCCTGAAGTCTTTATAATTCGCACATCTTGTGGGCACTTGGCAGATTACAACCTTGAGCAAATCAAACTTGGTATCATGTTGGCTACCGTAAGATTCTGAGTATTCTGGGCCGCGGTGCCAAAGCAGTGCAGTGTTAATCGAAGGAAGGGGGATCAATCGCCGGGTGTAGACCTCCACGAGCATCCAGCTGCCGCGACCGTCGACGAGCACCATCCAGGACGTGTTCATGCCGACCCAGTACATACGGTTAATGTAGTTGAGGCTGATGGGGATCGGATCGCAGTCAAGGGGGTTGATACTCGCCACCCTACGATCGTTATGCTGCGTGACACGCTGTTTCTGAAGATCAGGCGGCATCAGCAAGCAAGGAGCTGGCTTAAAAAGCTCTGGCCTGAGGGCTTTGAGTAAACGGTACAGCCCCGATGAGCACGCGGCGAGCGACATGGTACTGAGATTGTCCACACGCGAAACAATGAGCTTGATTACCTCTGTGGGGAGCGAATTCCAGCCACTCTTTCGGCGGACGCTGCTCAGTTCTGCCATTGTTAGTGCTTGGGTTTCGGACGAGGGGGGAGGCGCCTTAGCGGGGATGGAAGATTGGACGAGATTATTTGTGGACAAAGATGGAGAAGTGAATATGTGCTACGGGAAGTGGACAGGTGATGATGACTACAGCACGCCGCTTGACTTACGAGACACATACCAGCAGCGTATGGTCTTGTCGATGCCAGACAACTTGCTTGAGTGATCACATTACTGGTACTCCCTACAGTGCTATGCCCTAACTTGCTTGAGTAGAAGTAGAGTAGGACTCTGCTCTACTACTAGCACCGGAGGAGTAGTATATTCTAATCTAAAATAGTTACAAACTTCAATGCCCGAGCGTTGAACGACTACGAACCATGCTCAAAGACCGTGTCTACGTGGTGTTTGGACATGGGCAACAACCTCAACGCCAACGGTGCTTCTCCCGTTGCACTGTATGTGTTTTTGTCCTTCCTGTTCGAAATCGTGGTAGAATTCATGTTTGTACTCTGTATCCTACTACTATGCTAGTCCACATGATTAGTTTCATCTCTGTTATAGCCGTCATGATTTATTTTGTGCTTATTCGAATTAAATCTCGTAGTAACTTGCTCATATATTCAACTGGCGCAATGTCCCCTACAGCCACTCCCGTTTCATGGACGGCCTGGTCGATGCCTCCAAGGAGCCCTTCGTCCGCTGCTATGAGTGCCCGATGCCGTTTTGTGGCTCGCCGGCGGACATGGTGCATCACCTCACGGATGAGTGCAGCGGTCACTGCTGGCCCTTGGCGGAGAACATCAAGTTTGAGACGTGCTACCCGTTCACCATGCCGGAGTCGCTGGAGGATCACTGCCGCCTGCTAGTCTCGGAGGAGGACGGCAGCGTCTTCCTCTTGATCGTGGCCACCGGCGAGGCCCGCGCAGGCCGCCGCCCCGTCTCTGTAATGTGTGTCAGGGGCGACGCCGCTGACGCTGACACTGACACGAGGCCGATGTACGGGTGCGTGGTCAGTGTTACTACCCCTCCAGGTCGCGTGGGCGGCGACACCGGCCTCATCGAACGGACTTGGACTCTGGGGAGCTGGGACTATCCCGCCAATGAGGACTTGGAAAACCCATGGCATCCTTTACCCGCCGACGCGGTGCACGGGGACTCCAAGGAGGTTCACCTGGACATACGCATTATCAAGTTAAATGTTGATCATTAGTCTTCGCTCAATGTAATCCGCTGTCTAAGCATGTGGAGACTTCCATGCAGGATCTTGCTCTATTGGAGTATCGCGCATGAATAAAAGTGTATCCGTTTATGGTTTAGTCTAGAATCTTCCATGTATGAATTTTTACTACAGTACTGGTGAAAGACTTACGATGAACCATTTCTTACATCTCCTCTGCCCGCTTGCAAGTCATCCTGATTTAATCCCTCCATCTAGGTGTATAAGGGCATGGTTAATATTACTTAATAGTATAGCCAACTATTGACTATAAGAAAGTGCCATGTCATCTGTAGCCAACGTGTATAACAATCGATACTCAAAAACTAATTCTTAAAGATCATTTCTTGCAAAGCACAATTAAGTGTTATTTCTTCACAAGTTTTGGATGCAGGTTGAACAGTTGAACGCTTTTGTTTGCAAAAGATACCTTTTTATCTATTTCACCCGAATGTTTGTGAGCTCTAGTGATGAAATAATATCCTAAGAAACCTATCGATACCCGTTACACATGAGATGACCCCCACATCCTTTGTCAAAATAAACAACTCCCCGATCAATGCATTTCACTCTTCGGTGCAACGCACAGGCACCTTACTACTATAGATTAGTACGACCAAAAATTGAACTAACATTATATAGAGTACGATAAATGCTGATGCATGTCACCTAAAATTATATCATTCAAAACTATGTTCAAATAGAAATCCAACGATATAGTTTTTGTTGACAAGCACTAACATTTTGTGAGTTAAATCTTCAGTCGAATTCAATGGGGGACTAATAAACCACGACCGATGTAGTACAAGTGTAGAGCGCGGCGCTGAACGGGAGTCTCACCTGTCACCCCGCTCGTGGCGCGGCGGTAAAGCCGTCATATCACAAAACCCAACCACTCCCAGTAATAAGTGGCCTGGTAAAATAAACGGACAAGCAACCATCACATCCCTCCGTCTTTTTTGCACTTCATCTCTCTGCATTTACTTTCTCCGGTTCATCTCGCACACTTGATCCCTAGCTACTACTCCTAGGGCCAGTTCTTTTGGCGGCTTCCCTAGCTTTTCCCACAAGACTAGTCACAGTGGAGAGTAACAATAAGGCACCTCACTCATTTATTTGGGCTTCTAAACTACTACTCCATCCTGGTTTATTCATCACCATTGTAATTTGTGCTAAATTTTGACCAAAGATTTAACTGGTTTATTCCTCACCATTGTAATCCCTCCGTCTAGGTGTGTAAGTCATCTTACGAAAACCAAATAATCCCAAAACACTTAGGCGCGGTGCATTAACTTCTACTCCGTACCTCGTTTCTTGTTTCTTGACATATCAACCAATAAGAGATAAAGAGTGTGCATGCTTTTAATGACTTGAGATATCAAACACGACATGCAGTGGTTAGTTCATTGCATGCAATACTATTAATTAGCAAATAAACATTAAAGTTTCTCGTTTTCTCCTCCTCCTTGGTCACGGTGCACAGCCTAAGATGACTTACTCACCTAGACGGATGGAGTAGTGCATGTGACATGCACTAACATTTCATTAGTTAAATTTATGATCAAAATTTGACACAGATTACAATGGGGACCAATAAACCAGGATGGAGGTAGTAGTTATGGGATTACTAATCTAGAAGCCTAAAAGAACTGGCCCCTGGTACTCCTACTAGTAGTAGTACTCAAGTTGGAATTCCAATTGCACGGCACAACTGGTTAGGCAAAAAATTCAATACAGGGTGTAGGAAGCGGTTTGGGAATTTGCATGCCTTTCCAACCAGTGAGATACTCCGTACAAAGTACGACAGAGAAATAACCACAGAGAAGGAAGCTAAAAGTAAACAATCAAACGAGCATTTTTGCATTTGTTTTGCATTGAATCATTTCACAAGCTTGACTAGTGCTGTTTTTCTACTTTTACAAAAACCGCATCGTAATGTTAAAACATGCATTTGCACGTACATATGTAATAGTAGTACTCCCTCCGTCTAGGTGTATAAGTCTTCCCTCCTTCTTGGTCACGGTGTACAACCAAAGATGACTTATTGACCTGGACGGAGGGAGTAGCACAGTCTGCAAGCATATATCGAGAGAGACGTGTAGTGCAATAGTATATAGTAAAGTTTGTGCTATATGCACGTACTTGCAAAATGCGTACGAATACACAAGGTTTCCAAACTTTCCCTTTTACATACTTAATTAAGGACGCTAAAAATTCCTGAACGTTCGGGATTTATCATTTGCGTCCCAAAACTAATGAGATCGCCTTACGAAACAAAAATTATACTCCTCCTAAAAGCCACGGCGCTCACAGGAGCGCTTGGGGCGCGCCACGAGTGCCCTGGTGCGCGTCCGTTTCCCAGCGCGCCGACACAACGCCTCTTCCTCAGCCTCGCAACTCGCGAGGTGCTGATTGGCGGCTTGTCGGCAGGCGAGCGCGATCTCACCGGTGTGATGATCCGGCGCCCACAGGTACTCCTCCTCGCTGGAAGCGTGCACCCGGTCCATGTACCGCCAAGCGTAGATGAGGCGCTTGGGCCCGACTGCACTCAGGGCGTCGGCACAGGCGTCCTCCGCCACCCTCACGGCCCTCGCACGAGCCTTCTGCCAAAGAGCCAATTGCCTGACTCTCTCAGACGCGACATAGGCCTCCTAGGCAGCTTGTTCCGCGGTGCGCTTCTCTTCCTCGGCCTTCTTCTCCGCCTCTATTTTGGCGCGCTCTGCTGGAGGTAAAGCCTCCCACAAGGCGACATCCATTTCTTTCCAAAGCTCCTCAAGGCTGGAGGGCTCGGTGGGCGGCGCGGCGTTCTCCTCGTAGCGGGGAGCCGACGCGTCCTCCGACGCGCGTGCTGGCGAGATTGGGAACGCCGACGGGTCCACCTCGACGCGTCGCGGCGAGGAGCGGAACACCGACGCATCCTCCTCGACTAGTGGCGGCGAGGAACGGAACAGTGACGCGTCGCGTCGCGGCGAGGTGCGGAACACCGACGCGTCCTCCTCGACTAGTGGCGGCGAGGAACGGAACGGCGACGCATAGCGGCGAGGAGCGGAACACCGACGCGTCCTCCTCGACTAGTGGCGGCGAGGAACGGAACGGCGACGCGTGACCGTCCGCGCGGTGCAGCGAGGGGCTCCTAGGGCTTGAGAGGGGCGATGCCATGGTGGTCGACGTGAGAGGGAGGGGGAGGAGATAGCGATGAACGTGAACGTGAGGGGGAGGAGATAGCGATGTCGTGGGAGGTGCAGTATTTATAGCGAGCAATGGCACACCTACGTAAGATATGGACTGAGCTGCACTGACTTAACTGCAGGTCCAGTTATGTCACTGACATGTGGGCCAGACCCCTGTTGGGCCCATATTTCAGTGACCCAATGCACCTGCAGTTAAGTAACAGCTACGTGGGCATATTTGTTGGAGTAAATTACGGGGGAGCGAAGGGGTGGAAATATTGCTGGTCACAACGGATTGGACGAGCGTTGGGGGAGGAGAGTCATGCATGCAGATTTTTTCACACGGGGTGGAGTGGTGGGACCGCCGGAGGGAGAAGGAGAGTTTGGCAGGAATATTGTTTCCACACATGGAGAGGAAAAGATTTGGAGACGAACGGGCTTCCTGCAGGTATGGGGAACGGTGCATAATAACTCATCTTGCATGTCGGGCTAGGTTATAGTCTCAAGTCATTAAAAACATACACGCCCCACACATGTTCATATTTCAAGGTGCACTAAATTATTGCATGCGATGATTAAGGCTGGCCATAATGGTGGTATCTTAGCTGGTATCATGCACACGGGAATAGCAAACATGCTGATGTGGCAAAGAATTAAAGAAGAGAGGGGGTTAGAGTAACTAGTGTTCATGCATGCATTGGTAAACACATTTTTTTGTGAAGAACGACAGCACTAGTTGAGTACTTTTGCAGACTTCAAAAACTATTCCACCGCCTCTACTATCTTGCTAAGAGTAGGTGAAATTTTTTAATCCAGCCCTTTAAACTAGAAGGGAGGTAATGGTACTCTAAGGCTGGTCATAGTGGGGAGTAACTTAGACTAGTAACATGCATATGTTACTTGTCTATGTTACTACCTCTATAGTGCATAGTATCATAGATTAGTATCATAGGTGGTCTCATTTATTGCCATGCATGACACATAGTAGCATCACATTTATTATGTTAGGGTATCTACCTATGTTACTATAACCATCTCTCTCTTCTTTAATTGCCTACCACATTAGCATGTTTGCGAGTCCCAAGTGCATGATACTACTTATGTTACCCCCACTATGGCCAGCCTAATAGCTAACCTTGTTGTGATGACAAGATAGGACATGGCACGCACCTGGACGGAGGAACTAGTCTGCATTGTGCATTTAAGTTTTGTCTGAAGTCAATGTACCTCTACTTTCACCAGACTTATAGAAAAATGTGTCAACATTCACAATGTCAATCAATATTTTTACACTCATTATAAAACGTAGTTCTTATACTCATTATAATCAGTATTGTAGATATTGATATTTTTAGTATAAATTTGGTCGTGGGATTTCATTGATGCCTGTCAAAGCGTGGAGGAAGCGGAGCTTAGGGCTTGCATTGCCGGTCTCTACATAGGTATTTCTCTTCATAATCCTGTAATTTTAGAGACTGATTGCGCTTTTGTGGTAGTGTCTCTTGCATCGGGGGACTATGACAGGTCTGCTATGCGTGAACTGAAGATGAAAGCATTGAGCATCTCGAAGTTGATCAACAATCTTCAATTGTCAAAGATTAGCTGTTCGGCCAATAAGGTGGCACACTTAATCGCTAAGTATAGCTTTGACAATAGATTAGATGGTATTCTTGTAAATAACGTACCGCCCTGTGTGGTGAATATTGTATCGAATGAGTGTACTGGTGTGGCTGGTTAATTAATATAAGGTGGTGTTCAAAAAAAGTATAAATTTGGTCAAACACTTTGGAAACGGTTGACGGGAGTAAAAAGGACCAGCGGGAGTATCATGCATGCGGAGTAGGCAAAAAAATTGCTTGTCTAAAAAAAGGCAAAAAAATTGCTCATTTATAGTCGGTCGAAGTCTCAAAGGGCGCGACCGCGCGAGGGAGGCGAAGGTCGTGGGAGGCCCGACGTTTGACGGAATTAAGTGAAGTTACATCCACGAGCTGGCATGGCGTGCGAACATGCAGAAGCTATACCGCCAGGCCTACGATATGGGTCTAGTAGACATGACATCTAGTGGGTCTCGCATAGTTCTCGAGAACTCTTTGGGGGCTTGCAGCCGTTTATCCACCGGGCAAGCCAGCAACCCCACGCCGTTCGCACGCCCTACTCGTCCCCATCTTCTACCTTACAATAGTTTGCTCCCAGTCGTCCCGTCCTTTCACATTAGTTCGCTCCCAGTTTCTTTTGCGGGGTACAATAGTTCAACTTCTCCTAACCCTCCTCCAAAATCCATGGCCTCCCAAATCTCCATGGTCGCCGCAAAGTACCAGGTTAGAGCCATCACCGGCGATCAGTTCATCATCATCTACACACGTGGATCCGAGACGGTGAAAGCATGGCTTGCTCGCTTCCTACGCATGTTCAACAGTTCAACGGATGAGTGGGTCGCTAGGTGTCAGGACCCCGATTCTAAGTCACACCGATCTAGCCTGTAACACCTCATATCACTTTGCGGCCTCACGCACGGTATTCCCACGGGTGTCGCCTTACCATGGCCCGGGACCATTTGCGCCTTTTGGCTCACGTATATGATAGTGTCGCTAGCATCCATATGACAGAGAACCCGGGCCGACATGGCTAGTCGTGAACCCAAAGTGGCACTAACTTACGGGGACAGGCATACATGAATCAACATCGAGCATGTCGGTCAGCAGCGTGCGAATCCAGGCTGTAGCACTGGGCTAACAGGACTCCGGGAACCCGGGCTGTAGCAGGCTAGGCAGGACTCCGGATGTCACCGCGTGACATTTCCCCGAAGGGACAGACACAGGAACGAAGTGAAACACATGCCGGCCAGTCAAGTGTTCCGGAGCAGTAGTGCTGGGCTAGCAGGACTCCGGTGAACCGGGCTGTAGCGGACTACTATGGCTCATGGAAGCACAAGACTACATTTCCCCATAAGAGAGGCTACCAAGGATAAACACCTAGGTTGTCGGATCCCACACATACCAAGCATTTCAATCATACACACAATATGCTCGATATGTGTAAATACAACATGGCATCACAACATAACTCTACGACTCAAGTACTTATTCATTAGGCTCCGAGGAGCGAGATATTACAAACATAGGTCTCATGACCCAACATTCAGAGCATACAAGTCAAACACATGCGGAAGCTTAACATGTCTGAGTACAGACATCTACAAATGAAAAAGGCTGAGAAGCCTGACTATCTACCAGATCCTGCCGAGGGCACAAGATCGTAGCTGAGGTATCAAGCTAAACGTCGAAGTCCACACGGAACTACTAGCGAGACTGACGTCTCTCTGCAAAACATAAAATAAGCAAACGTGAGTACAAATGTACCCAGCAAGACTTACATCAGAACTATCTACATATGCATCGGTATCAACAAAGGGGGTGGTGGAGTTTAACTGCAGCAAGCCAGCTTTGATTCGGTGGCTATCCTAACTACGACTGCAAGTAACTCTTTTGAGGTGGCGCACACGAGTCCACATATTCACCATATCAACACTCCACTATGGTCCATTGGTTTCGGGCCCAATGCGTGGTAGTAACTGTTTCATGGATCACAAACACAGAACTCAGTTCCTGAGGACGGCTTCAATGAGACAACCCACCATGTACTCCTACATGGCCTCTCACCGCTACCTTTACCAAATCATGTTCACACACTTAGCTCACACACAGTAGGACATGTTCATCACCATTCCAATTCATCCCCGATGAATCAGACCTGACACAACTCTAAGCATAGCAGGCATGACAAACAATCATGAATGAGTAGGCACATCAGGGCTCAAACAACTCCTACTCATGCTAGTGGGTTTCATCTATTTACTGTGGCAATGACAGGTCATGCAAAGGATAAAGGGGTTCAGCTACCGCAGCAAGTAACAGATGAATCGTTGTTGTCCTAATGCAGTAAAAGAGAGCAGGAGTGAGAGAGTGGGATTGTATCGGAATGAACAAGGGGGTTTTGCTTGCCTGGCACTTCTGAAGATAGCATTGGGTCTTCATCAGTGTCAACGATCACAGCGTCGGAACGACGTCTACCGAGGGGGAACAACACCGGCAAACAGAGAATAAACACAATCAATGCAATGCACAATATGATGCATGAACATGGCATGTATATGTGATGTTGTTTGTGCTAATGCAAACAACAACAAGTTCAATGGAGCTCATTTGAATCAAGGATTCAAATGCAACTCCAAACTTAAGCATTTTAAATGCCCTTTATGTGTTTTCATCTATACAGCAGGTTTAGGTTGGTTTGCCATGCATGAAACTAGTACAGATGGATAGATTGAATTTTTCTGATCATTTTTCATATATAAATCTTTTCATTCTGAGCAATAGATTATTTTCTATGATTTTTTGAAGTTTGTGGTATTTTCTGGAATTTCCTGTATAAAAATAATTCCAGTAATTAAATTAATGCGTCAGCATTGCGTCAGGGTGACGTCAGCTGGTCAGCGGGGTCGTCCAGGTCAAACCTGACGTGTGGGGTCCACACGTCAGTGTCACTGTTAGTTAACTAACTAATTTAGAATTAATTAAAAGTTAATCCAGGTTAATTAGCAGGCGGGCCCCACTTGTCATTGACTCAGGGGAGGGGGTCAGCCTGGGTCAAACGGGGTCAACTCGCCGGCGTTTAGCCGCCGGCGAGGCCAGACGCGGCGGCGAGCCACAGGTTTGCCCTACGGGGCGCCGTTTGGCGCGCGGAGCACAGCTATGGGATACGGACGCTCGTCCGCATCCAACCGTGGGGGTGGCGCGGCCGGGGAGTGGCCGGAGGTGACGGCGGCGAGCACTTCCGCGGCGGCCGGTGTACCGGTGTAGTCCAACCCGTCGCTAGAGAGCACGGCGAGGGGCGTGTGATGGTGCTACGGGCTCCTGGCGATGCGGTGAAGCTAACGGCCATGGTGGTGCGACCGTTGGATGGCCGGAGCCTCGTCGGCGACGAGCTCGGCGACGGCGCGTGCGGGTGAGCTACGTGCAGTTGCTACGGAGCTCGAGAGCGAGAACGAGAAGGGGGACCAGGTAGCAGAGCTCACTGCGGTCACGTAGAAGCAACGGCGCGGTCGGGGCTGGGCTGACGACGTCGGGAGGACGCCGGCGATCTCGGAGCAGAGGCGGAGAAGTCGAGGGTGCAGGGGGCGATGTAGGCCGTTCGGCGTTGCCTGACTCAGCTGAGAGGACGAGGGCATCGAGACGGAGCTGCTGGACAGCACGGGAAGGCGAGGGGAGCACGGTGGCTGTGGTGGTGGCGAGCGGCGGCGACGAACCCGTTCGGGTGGGTGAGAGAGAGAGGTCCAGGGGAGGGAATGAGCACGGGGGAGAGCGGGAGGGGTCGAGGGGAGTGCGTGGCGTCTCCGGGGACGTCCAGGGGGAAGCGGCAAGCAGGAGGTGGCCGGGGCGCGCCTGCGTGCGTCGGCCACGCGCCCATCCTCCTGGCAAAGGAGGAAGACGACAGGGGAGGGGGCCAGGTGGGCTGGGCCGGCCACTTGGGCCGCCAGGTGGCTCCCTCTCCTTTCTAATGTTTCTGTTTTCTACTTTCTGCAATTGTTTCTGCTTTATTAAAAATGCCAGAGCATTTTCAAAAATCCTGAAAATATTTGTGGGCACTATTGAAATTATTCCCAACAGCCCTCAACTAGTTTCAGAATTATTAGAGCATTTAAATTATTTATAGGATTTAAATGCCCGAATTCAAATACAACATGAGTTAATTCAAAAATCTAGAAATGACCTAGAAATATGTTCATCACTTTTGGCAGAGGTTTTTACCTTCATCAGAAATGATGAACATTTCCAAAGGGCATTTTGGGTTCATTTAAAATATTTCTTTGTGATGCTAGTTGGATTTCATTTGGTGCTAGGGTTTGAACATCCCCATTTCAAGTTTAGGCAAAATTTAAACATGATGCACACATGAAGCTAGCCTAGTGCAATGCCAGGAGCTAGGGATGTGACACTGGGCTAGATGTTGAGTACACCAGTCCTGGGACGAGAGAAGGATCTAAAGGACGAAGAGAGGAAGAAGCCCGCCATGATCCAGGTTTGCGTACATAACGTTTGCTTGGTCTACCACATATGCCATGCCGACGTAGAGTGCCAGGATTTTAAGAACTTCCTCAAGGACAAAAGAGTGAAATTCGTTACTATAGGTTTTAAGAACGACAGGGATGTCCTGCGTCGGATAGGTCTCGTTGTAGGCCAGCCCTTCGATCTCCAGAAGGCAAGCCTGGTGTCCTCCTCTCAACCTTCAATGCTGACCCTGGCAGCTGCCATGATTGATCCTTCGTACGCTAAACTGAAGAAACCTCATCACGAGTTTCATCATGCATGGGAGTCGAAGACATTAGATGAAGATCACATCCTGTACGCAGCAATGGATGCCTACTTTTGTTTAAATATCTACAAGGGTTGGATGAAGAAGCAGAGCCCAGTGTCCGGTTCAAGCAAAGAAGCATCGGCGAAGAGGAAGAGGAAGAGGGACGAGGACGAAGTCGAGGACGTGGACTCGGACTCCGAGTAGGTGGCAGTGTCGTCGCTCATGCTGGTTCTACTGCAGTGTCAAGCGGACTAGTTGCTTAGTTTATTTTCAAGGGTGTGTTGTGCTGAGGCCCCAGCAGAACTATGTTTATGTTCTTTCTCGTTATTTGAACTCTTTAGTACGTACAGTAGTACTAGTACTATGTCTTACTACTATTCTTCTTGCAGTTGGTACTACTGCTCGTATCTTCGTGTTCGTACTGTACTTAATACGTTCGTACTAGTAGTATAATTTGGGTCAGTCGATTTGTGAAAGAAGTTCGACGGAGCGAAGGAAGAAGACGGCAGAAGAGGTCGAAGAAGCCCTTCTAGCCATCCATGTTGCATCAAATGGCTCACATGAGTCGACTGACCCAAATTGCTCCTTCAGATTGTAGGATCCACGTGGCATTCAAGGTCTCGAAGGTAGATTCCGCGTCTGCACCCGGTTTGCGGGCTCGACGCGCGCACGATCGGCTTCCCCCGCGACAGCCACCATGCGCGCCTCCTCCGCGCGGGCGGAGACGACAATGACACGCTAGTTCCTCCTCGCCGGCGTGCTGGAGCACGCGCTCGTCCTCCTCTTTGTACGCTGCGTGCATAGATGCGGCTCCACCAGCTGCTCGCGTGCTTGGCAGCGCGGCGGCATCGCGACGAGGGACTGCAGACGACGTGAGCGGGCGAGCCTTCGGCTTCATGGCACAGGGATGGCGGTGACACGGCGGTGATGGGCGAGAAATTGTTGGCCAGAGCAGGCGGGCGCCGGCATGCGCAACGGAGGCGGCGGCATATTGATGAGTGCGCGTGTGGGAGCTTACTTTAGTTTTATATATAAGGTTGGTCAAACTTAAAAGAAAACCGTACTAGTACACGTAAACATTAGACTTAGGCAGTGCTTTTATTAGTTAGTACCACAGCCACGATACGGAATCCCGTGCAAGCGCGTGAACCGCGGCCGCGCGGTCGATCGAACGGTGCGTCACTGTGTCGCGCTCGAAGGACATCCACCGAACCTTTTTGTGTGTGTGAAAACAATCCTCGAATATTACTCAACCTTTTTTCCTGTGAAAGTTCTTGACGCTGCAATATTTCCATATATTTGAATTTAGCTCCAGTTCGTGTTTATTTGGATTTGGACGTTTTAGGTGTGCCCTAGTTTTTTTAATACTGATTTTGTGTGTGTGACGGAGAGAGAACGTGTGTATGTGTCCATATGTGTGTTGTGGCGGAAGGGCAATGTGGAGACGGTGTGCATGTGATACAGACATAGAGAGGTGTGAATATGCAAATGATCATGCATGAGTGAGACATAGACAGATGCCGATACGTTGTGTATACATGAGAGAACGGTCTTCTAGTTTACTTGTGTGTGTGTGTGAGAGAGAGCGAGAGAGGGAGAGAGAGAGACAGAGAGAGGAGCATCCGTAACACCAACCATCTCTCTCGATTCGTCCGTCCCTTGCACGGTCGCATGCAACACATGCATCAACGCCCACATTTTGACACCCTCACCCGGCCCCTGCCCACCTCAAGGCCTGCACAATCTCTTCGTGAATACCCATTTCTCTCCTTAGGTTTGTTTTCTCTCAATATCTGACACACACACACACACAGAGACACACGCAGCACAACACACACACACACACACTCCCCCGAGCACACAATTCATCCCCATCCAAGGTTATACGGCGACCACTCTCGCTTGTGCTTCTTTGCACCCCAACATGCACAACACCTCAATCTTCAAAGAGGGCATAGAGCAGATCGAAGACGGCGACCACACCGCGCTAGAGAATGCGGGGTCATTTGGAAGCAGGGTGATGTGACGACGGCTGACTGACTCCTCCCCCCACCCTCTCTCTCTCTCTCTTGCACAAAATTACCAATCCCTCTCCCCCACCCCGCTCAAAATTGTCAATCCCTCAACCCACAAGATCCTTCCCCTCTCGTCCATGTTTTTCCAGCTCTCTCATCAAACATGTTGTCTCTTCTCCTTCCACGTATACAGAATCCAGATGCACACGCATCTCATGTATATTACATGTATCCATCTTTCTCACAGACCTAACTTCTTCCTCTCTCTTTCTCTCTCTATCTCTCTCTCTCTTTGTCTCGTTAGGTTTGTCTCCTACTCTCTCGTCCACATACATACAATCTTTCCCGCCCTATCTGCTCCATCTTCAAAAGCTCTCTCTGCACTTTTCATTCACACATTGGGATATGTCAAAATGTTGCTTCTATAATGGCTGATGTAGAGTTATGGTTTTTTTCGTTGCATCCTACAAAGTAATAACTATGAAATGCATTTAGATTCTCATTTGACTGGGATTATGTGAGTTTGAGCATATTGTGAAGTACTATAGACCTTGTATACATCTTGGGATTCGACAATGATTGTAATTATTGAATTGTATAGACCATTACATTCGAAGTCAATAGCCTAATATATTTATTTCACAATTTCAACAAATGATTAGTTCACTAAAAACTAAGAAAACAAATGTGTACTCCCTCCGTTTTTATTTAAGTCCGCGTATTAGCATTGGTCAAAGTCAAGTTTTGTAAACTCTCAGAAAGCTTATAACAAAAAATATTAACATATACAATAACAAATAAATACCGTTAGATTCATTATTGAATGTACTTTCACATCATACATATTTGTTATGGTAAATGTTTATATTTTTCTATAAACTTGGTCAAACTTTAGGAAGTTTGACTTCGATCAAACCTAATATGTAGAGTTTACTACTACTACTCGCTAGTTGCTTACCGAATCACTCAACACGCCACACGGGGAGTCAAGTGCCACACTATTTTGAGGTCGGTGGGAAAATCTCCCGCGACCCTGATTCGAGCAGTGGGAAGTTACCATCATAGCCTTTGGAACAGTCCTACGGGTGACGCTTGGTAGGGGGCTGTTTTCATAACTTCAGGTTCACCCTACCGAGCAACCCCACCCCGGCACCCAGAGTAGTACACCTGAATACTCCCCATTTTATATCCCCACCGCAAAATAGACTTCTCCACGGCACCGCAGCCTTCGTGCGCCTCCCCTTTACATCGGTGCACTCGTCCACCGCAGCGCATCTGCCTCATCGACGACCTCGTACGCCGCACTGGAGCCGGTCCACCGTCGTCGTCGTATATGGAGCCTCTTCCCCGACATCGTCTTCCACGGTCTCGGATCTGCTTCCTGGAAGCCGACGCCAAGCGCAGAAGTACCACCGTCGTGGACAATGAACTGACTCCCGTTGCCGACCATGACTCACAGAGGCCGCCGCGACCATCGTTCTCCTCCTCGATTGGTAATGTGTGTATTGAATCACTTAGCAGTACATGTGCAGTTCCAATTTTGTTCATACCGACCCTTCAAATTTCCTGGGTGCTATTGTTCCCGTAAAAGTAATTGGTTATAGCCTCCATTGTCCAACAGAATATCAGCTTGTAATTGTGCGTCGCTCCTGTATCGCGCTAGTAGAGAAGAGAGTAGAGATAGCAGAGACGTCGGGAAAGGATCGCGCACGCGCGGGAGAAAGCGGCCGGGCGTGCGCTAGTTTTGGCGCGCGGCGTCCGGCGCGCTTTATAAAATCCAACGCCCTCCCACTGCTCTGTGCCTTGCCACCGCTCTCTCCCCGCTCTGTGCCTCGCCACCGCTCTCTCCCCGCTCTTTTTTGCCTCGCCGCCGCCGCGCCACCATGCCGCCGCGTCGCCGGGAAACTTGGGGATACCGCGGCGTCCGCGCGCGCCCCTGCGGCGGCTTCTCCGCCGAGATCCGGTTCCGCGGGATGCGCCTCGGCCTCGGCAATTTTGACACGGCCAACGAAGCCGCCCGCGCGTACGACGCGGCGGTGTGGCACCTCCGGTGGCCTCATAGAACATTGAACTTCCATAACGTGCCGACGCGGGAGCGGGCGCAGGAGCTCGCGCCTCTGCCGCGGCTTAGGGCGCTGTGGCGCCAACACTTCCCGCAGGACATCATCAAGCAGCGCGAGTTCTACGCGCAAAGGAGGGCGGAGAGGGATAAGAGGAGGGCGGAGCGAGCCGCCTATCGCGAGGACAAGCGTAGGCGAAAAGCGGACGCTCAATTCAACATGAGGCTAGGAGCAGCGTCGCACTGGGAATCCGACGACGATCGGTATCTTCACGCCTGCAGTCAGACGTCGGAGGAGGACATCACCGAGGAGGAGTCGGACGACGAGGAGTAGTTGAATTATATTTTTTTTATCTATCTATGCTGGAACTATCCTCTACTCTCTAGTATCTACTTCTCGATCTCAGCACTGTAAACGCTTTTTTAAAGCGCCTCGCGTTGCGATTCTGTTGGAGATGCTCTAACATGGCAAACGAGTGCTTTAATGTTGCCCACAAGATGCGCGAGTATTACTAGTAGTTTATTTTTCTTGCCATGTTGAGATTTTAAAACCACGAGTGCGAACATGCAGAGGAGCAATGAAGACCAAACACGGGATATTCGGGACATCTTCAAGGAGCGTGGCAAGTTAAAGAGGAGCTACACCGAACCTGTAAAACGAGCTTTGGTAAGTAACACCCTTTCAATTACTTTCATGTAGCCTCGTGTTCTTCGATGTGTATATGTTGTAGTTTCTGTTTCTCGTAAGCGTGGTGTTCTTCGATGTGTAATAAGAAGAGTCTTAATCGTCCTAATGCTTTCGTTTTTAGCTTGATGTAGGAAGTGGGTGTTCTCACCTTGTAGTCTATTTTTATTTTTTTTCCTTTTGAATTCACTTCTCCGAGTTCTGTTTATCTGGCTTCTACTAAATGGATCTAGGTTGCTCTGAGTATTGATCTAAAAAAGAAGTAACTTCATGTCAGGATGCAGTTCCTACGAGGAGGGAAGTATGGTCAACCTCGAGATCATGTTTCCAAAATGAGGCTGGATTACACACAAGGTGCCAGTTCCCTAATGATGTTGGATTAGACACAAGGTGCAAATTCCCAGATGATGTTGGATTACACACAAGCCAGGTGGAGTCGTCAGTTGTTCGTGTCCTTGTGGCATTAGTAAAGGCTGAAAGAAAGCGTGCAGCAGCCCTTGAGAATGTAGCTGAGTTCCTGAAGAAGCAAAAAGAGCAATCAGATGCTCTCTTCACCCAAGCCAAAGAAGAGATGGAAGAAGCCAGAAATAAGCTAGCAGAGGCAGAGCAGGCTAGGCATCTCCTGCTATCTAAAACTGTTGTCAATACAAAAATTTCCTTCATAATAGCTAGGTTCAAATGTTTATCCAGTCAGCATGCCTGTTGTGATGTCCGTGCATCTACTGATGTGGCGCAAAATGTTTTTTTCGGGTCATGTAATAACAGCAATTACTTTCCAAGCAATAACAGACGAAGCATTGACATGGTATAGTTCACGCGCAAGCCCGACATTCCAAGTTCAACTTCCACATCAAACTCATGTTCACAGATATCTGCACATTCATACATAATGTGCACAACCATGATTCACTTCAAAGCCAAAAAAAATGTGAGGAGAGTTATAAATAAAGAAAATCCTCTACTAGTTCCTGCTACTAGTGCGAGCACAACAAGTCAAGACCATGCGTAAATTAATTATATTTTAGTCATTTTTTGTGTTCTAAAATGCCTGCCGGCTCGCGGAAGGTCGTGTTGCCGGCACACGCGCGGATTCAATGAAGGCAGGCGGGGCAGTCTTAAGCTGGTTGCACGCGGCGAGGAGGCGTGCTCAGGCGGGCCTGCAGCGAGTGCGGCCCTCTTGGCCGGCGCGCCGGTTCAATACCTGCGCTATGAGAGGTCGCGTCCGTGTCAGAGCAATCACTCCCTCCAGTGCTTTTTTGTTTGGGTATAACAAAATCTCGTTTCCATTCAGATTTTACAAGTAAAATTCGTGGACAAACTTTGACCCAAAATATGATGGGGACTAGTAAACCAGAATGGAGGTAGTAGTTTTTTTAATCAAACAAGGGTTTCCCCTTCCGATTTTCATTACTGAAAACCAGCATCTAAATCTAAACCATAGTATTTGCCCTAGAACTACCAGGTTCAACATCTCGCAACATAAACCCATACAACCTCCATCGCAAAAAAAAACCATACAACCATACGCCAAGGAGGTACGTAGTACTATGAATTCCATTTTCGCTCCATACCAATCGTTCTAAAAACTACTTACTACTTATAACGCACCATTGAAAATCGGAACTCTTAACCCCGCTAAAAAAACGATATTTTAAACATGGCTACTCGATCTGTGGCAACTGGCGAGCCACCGCGCTCCAAGTCGTTCACCTGTGGTCCCGACCGTCAACTCCTCCGGATCAAATTATCACGCGAGCTGACTATTCCTACAAAGGTGCTCCACCGCGTACCTGGTACCCGCGAATGCAGCAATCGTGCACCTATGGTTTTAGGGTTTATTTGTTAACATCGCCTTTACGTAACACTCATGTGTGCGAGACAGCGAGAGGCCGACTGCGTGCGTGCGCCTCTTCTCTTCGTATATGTACTCCACCGTTTGTCTGGTGTCCAAAAAATTATAATAACTATTAGCAATGTGCCAATGCGTTGCCACGCGATCAAAGTAGATTAATACATATTCACCGATTTGATAGAAAAAAAGTCTAGTTTTGAAATACGTATATCACTAAAAATATGTTATGTTTCACTCAAAATATATTCCTTTGGCGGTTTTGATGAGATAAGGGAGGAATGTTGTTGGCTTCAAGATTCGAGAAGTGGTATATGTCTAATTTCTACTCTTACTAGCAAGATGCCCGTGCGTTGCACGGAACATCAAGATCTTGTGGCAGAAAAGGATGAACGAGGGAAGGCCTTATCTGCAAATGTGCTGAAGAGTGCGGGTAAATTGCCATATTTTCCTTCCTATCCGTCAAATATAAATCGGACGACCTACATTGCAGGATGGCAGGCCCACCATCATCACCAGCTCTATTTTTTATCCCTACTCTTATAAAAAGCCTTGTTGGTGATGATCGTGTGCCTGCCATCCTGCAATATAGGCCGTCCAATCTATATCTGACGGATAGGAAGGAAACTATGGCAATTTTGCAAAAAGATACCCACACCCCTCTCCACATTTGCAAATAAGGCCTTCCCTCGTTCATCCTTTTCCCCCACAAGATAAACTAATCATACAAATGCATCTTGATGTTCCGTGCAACGCATGGGCATCTTGCTAGTTGTTGCAAAAAGCCCATGTGTGTGTGAGAGAGAGGGAGAGTGGAGGAGGACGGAGTGCATGTGTGACAAAGACACAAGGAGTGTGTGTGCGATAGGTATCAGCTTAAAATGAGGCGATAGTGTGTGTGTGCACGATCGAGAGGGCGTGTCTCAAGAAGGGAAGAAAAATCTACATAGATACAAGGAGCGGGAGAGAGACATGTATGTGATGGTGGAAGCACGAGTGTGTGGGTGTATAAACCTATCTAGAGGCTAGCTAGTCGATAAATGTTTGTGAGAGAAATACGAGTCGGGGTGCGAAAGCGAGAGTTTTGTGTGTGTGAGAGAGAGACGGTAGTCGGGAAGGGGAGTGGAAGCAGGAGTTGTGTGTGTGTCTGTGAGAGAGAGAGAGGAGACGGTAGTCGGGGTTGTCTTCTCGGTAAACAAATGAATAATGTCAGTCTGGGATGGAGACGAAAAGGAGACCGCAACAAATGTTGTGCCTACAGGAGAGAGAGAGTAATTTTAGTGGTATGAGTCATATGTAGAGACATATAGGGTGTGTGAGAGAATCCCATAGAGAGAAAGACAAAGTGAAAGACGAGTGGAGACTGTGTGTGTGGCGGTGAAAAAGAAAGCTTAGGTACCGAGTGATACCAGAGAACAGTAGAGACGTGAGAGATAATGAAAACCGTGTAATGTATAATGATAGGGAGAGTGTGACACTTCTCAAGGGAGACGTCGAGAGACCATGTTTGCGAGGATAGGAGAAACATGAAGTGAGCGTGCGGGTGAGCTGGAGAAAAGAGAGTGATAGCTACCTGAAGGAGCATGCACGAGAGAGATGGGCGTGAAAGGAGTGAACAAAAAAGGGATTCAAATATTTGAATTCGAGATGATGATACATGTAATCCATACTCGAACCAAAATTGATCTATCAAACATGCATACTCATATGAATTCATGCACATCTATGTTATTTAATATGTAGATATTACTGATCCATACATTTTAGTAGAACATAATTTGGTTAAAAAAAATTGAATTCAACCTTAAGATTTCGAGATCATTGTATTTGTAAATCATATTATACATATAAAGGAGCAGAATTCTTTGTTGTGCTTACACGTGTCGAGGCACGACTTAGAGGCATAACCGCATTGTGGTTTTGTTGCAAGAAGGGTCATCTTCACACAATCCCATGTAATGAACAAGACTGGGATAACGAGAGTTGTCTTACAATCGCCACTTCACACAATACATAAATATAATTCATACATCATCCAAAATACACACATAGACCGACTACGGTCAAATCCAAATGAAAATAAGATAACCCCAAATGCTAGATCCCCGATCGTCCCAACTGGGCTCCACTACTGATCATCAGGAAAAGACACATAGTAACGACCCCGTTCCTCGTCGAACTCCCACTTGAGGTCGATCCCATCATCTGCACTGGCATCGTCGGCACCTGCAACTGTTTTGGTAGAATCTGTGAATCGCAAGGACTCAGCAATCTCACACCCGCGAGATCAAGACTATTTAAGCTTATAGGGAAGGATGGTGTAATGAGGTGGAGCTGCAGCAGGCACTAAGCATATACAGTGGCTAACATACGCAAAAGAGAGCGAGAAGAGAAGCAGCGGAACGGTCCTCATCTAGTAATGACCAAGAAGTGATCCTGAACTTGTCGTGGAATTGTCACGGCAGATGTCCTCGAGCTAGGACTTAGTCGTGGAGCCATCGCAACTAGGAAGCTTGAAGGGGTTAATGTGGGACAAGGAACGCGAGGGTTTATACTGGTTCGGCCCCTTACGGTGAAGGTAAAAGCCTACGTCCAGTTGAGGTGGTATTGATTAGGGTTACGATCACCAGGGAGCTAAACTGCTGTGCCCGGCTCTCGATGAGATTGTTCTTGTCCCTAAACCGCTGCCGGGTCCTCCCTTTATATAGGGAGGCTGACGCCCAGCAGCCCTCAGAGTCCCGGCCGGCTCATAAGAGTGTCCGGCTCGGACTCTCAATCATACTTGCCTTGCACTACAAGCTCTACCATAATAATGATTGTAACTACGGGCCTTAAGCCACATCCGGGTCTTATGCCCATCTCTGGCCCACCGTCTTCAAGCTTGGCTCCGGGTTTCTGGTAATGACCATTAGAGTAACCCGGCCCCTCCTGGCGGGTGACTCTAAGGTCTATATCCTCAACATTAGGCCCCAGATTGATTTGAGCCGGCTCATGTCAATCTCCCACTCTTCCAACAGAAAAAATCTCCGGCTTACCTTTCATGTGAAGGCCATAACCCGGCGTGACGTCATCCTCTGGACTCCGGATAATCCGCCGTGACGTCATCTTCCATTAAGCCCGTTTTTTACTACACCAGATCCGCAACGGATCTTTGCTTTTACTGTCATCCCGAAAATCGAGGCGTCGTGCGGGGGGAGATAATCACGCCACGGTCTCCTTGATTCTCGCACCCGCTTTATGAGCTTGCCTTATAAATAGGCCGGCCCGACGGGCTTCTCTGCCACTCTTCTTCCTCCTCGCGCCGCTGCCTCTCTGCCTGAGCTCGCACTCCGCCGCCGTCGTCTCGCCTCCGGTCTTCGTCAACCTTGGCCGCTGCATCACCCTGACTCGGACCAGATAAACAGCGGCGACTCCCGCACCTCTTCAGCTCCGGTAAGTTCTCACTACCCCGTAGCGTAGATCTGCAGTAGGGTTCATCCACGTTCTTCGTGTTCGTCACCATTGCCCGCAAGTTCGGTAGTTCTCCTAGTTACTGCTCCTGCTTGATCTTAGGCCTGCATAAAACTAGTGCGGTAGTTGTTTTAAGATCCATTTCACACGCAAGTAGCCTTCCTTGTACTGCATAAGAACCTTGTTCGAATCCAAGAACTCCCTCACTTCGGTTTCTAGGTCTAGAAATTTTTTTCCTTTGCCCGACCATTTTGATCCAAAAAAGTTACTGTAATATGTGAAACCTGTTTTACCACACTTAGTAAAAACTGCAACCATTGAATCTTGGTGGCTTACAATTCCGGTTTAAAGAAACCACGCGCCGTAGAATCCTCCGGCTTTAAACAAAACCATGCTTCGTAGAATCCTCCGGCTTAACTGTGGTAAGGCCGTAGATAACCAACTTACTCTGAATGCCCCTGTGGCTTAAATAACCCACTGTACCAGAGTATATATCATTAGTCCCCTTCATAAGCCGCCACCTTAGTTTTGAACTATAGATCTCCGGCTTATAATTAACCCGGACATTTTTCCTTTTTGTCATAGACTGCCAACCTTCACCATGCCTCCTAAGGCTCCCATCACTTGCAACTGGATGAGGTCCAACGTCACCAACGAGACCCTAGCCAATTTTGTTAAGTCCGGATATCTGCCTAAGAAAGAAGTCATGTCCTACCGTGCCCCTGACCCGTCAGAAGAGAGACCACAACCAAAGGACGGGGAGGTAGTGATTTTCGCAGATCATATGAGCCGGGGCTTCGTACCGCCCGGCTCAAAGTTTTTTAGGGATGTGCTCAACTTCTTCGACTTGCGGCCTCAAGATATAGGACCCAACTCCGTATCCAACATCTGCAATTTTCAAGTCTTCTGCGAGGTTTACCTAGGAGAAGAACCTAGTCTGCTGCTCTTCAGAGAGCTTTTTTACTTAAACCGCCAGAATGAGTGCGCCAACGGACCAAGTCTGGAGTTAGGTGGCATTTCCATCCAGCGGCGTAGGGACTGTCTTTTCCCTTACGCAGAGCCGCCGAGCCACCCCAAGGACTGGAACATGACTTGGTTCTACTGCCAAGATACGTCCCCGGCTGATGAAAGCCCGCTGCCCGGCTTTCGCCCAACACGTCTGGAGCCGACTCACCCACTGTCGGACAAGCTGACTCAAGCGGAGCGCCAGCCTCTGCTTCCTACTATCAACAAAATCAAGGCCCTCCTGGGCAATGGTCTGAACAGAATCGACCTGGTCCGGGTCTGGATCTCATGGCGGGTGATCCCATTGAGCCGCCGCCCCGGCTTAATGTGTGAGTACACAGGGCGAAAGGATGACCCTCAGAGGCACAGCCGCAATGATCTTGCAGAAGACGTTGCAGAGGAGGAGACCAAGGCTCTTTTAAACGAGAGCCTGGCAGACTGCGGAAGGACCGGGTTAGCCCCCTTCTGCAAGACCAATCCAGCCCCAGCGGTAAGCCGCTGACTTTAAATTTTTATCTTCGTCTGCATATAACCTTCATCTGAACCGTTTTAAGAATTCATCATTGTATATTTCAGGCTGATGATAAGTTCTGGCGGGTCAAATATGACCATGAGGCGGCCAAGAAAGCCAGGAAGGCGAAAAAAGCCGCCAAGAAAGCCGCCCCTCGCAAAAAGGGAAGCAGGCCTACTGCTTCGGAGCTGATGCAATTAAGCGACAGCTCCGAGTCAGAGGTAACTCCTGAGCATTTAAGTCCTTACTATATTCACTGTTTGTTGTTGTCCGCCTTATCAATACTTGCTCACTGACAGGATGACACCGGCGCAAGTAACCCGGTGGTTGAAGAGGTAATGTCACTTTCCTCCGACTCGGAGCCCTTGCCACAGCTGAAAGTCCGAAGGGTAACCCGGAAAGTAAGCTTTTCACATCCTTTAGCTCATCAAGACCCTCAATTTCTTTTGAAGCGACAGGTTCATGAAAGCCGGCGTCACACCCGGACCAACAAGGACACCGACCTCTCCGCTAGGTTACCCGACGCAACAAGGAAGCGCCGAACTGAGGTTATTTCCCACTTGTACCCTTTTCACCCGTTGGCGGGTGTTATCCGTCAGCCACTCAACTCTTCTGACTCCAATTACCAGGAGACCTCCCCCTCTTCGGGTGACTCCATGCAGTCAAATCTGCCGGCTTTCAAGACCGCGCCCGGGTAACAACAATCATCTCATGTTGTTCTGATCTTTACTCATATTCTTTGTACTAACCTTTGTTGTTCTTTCAGTGCCCAAGCAAAGCTCACCAAGAGGGTGAAGAAAACCAAGTCGGCCGGAGTGCCGGATTTGCCTGAGCCGGCGGTGACAGTCCAAGAACCGCCAGCTGCCTCCGCCCCCGAAGCCACCACTCCAATGGACACGGCACCTGAAGCAACCGCCCCAACTACCAAGGCAACGACCGAAGCTTCGGTTAACCCGGAGGCCTCCGGCTCAGCTCCACCAGCAGACGACCCGGACGTGGTAATCACCCGGACGGAGTATGTTGAGCCGGGGAGACCGACCGTGTTGGCCAAGTGCTCCGCTAAGGGGGAGTTGCTGCAACCCCACCGGGCGAATCTGGACCTCTCCAACTACAGCAACCTGAGCATTGGAGAGCTCGTCTCTGGCTACATCAGCCAAGTACACAAGAGCCGGGACGCCGAGGTCGCCATGGTAAACCAGATCCAGCAAAAATCTGAGGTATCCTTCTGCTATCTTCTTACTTACTGCATAGTTACCTTTGCCATGCCAGCCCCCAAGTCGACGACTTATGATTTGAATATGTTGTAGACTTAGGCTCCGGCTTACTCAATTGAGCCGGCTGTATGTAGATAAATACGTTCAATATGCATTAGCCCCCAAGTGCCAAGTGTCTTTGCTTGGAAAGTGCTTGGGACTTATATAGTAACTGCTCATGTCATAACCCGGAAATTTATACAGGCTATTGGCAAGAAACTAGAGGCGGACCTTGCGGATCTCAAGAGCCGGCTGAAGACGCAGGAGATGGAGACCCGGAAGGCAAACGCCAAGTTTGTATCTAGCATCGCCGCTCAAGAGAAGCTGAAGACAGAATTTGATGCTGAGCGGAAAGCCTGGGCCGAAGAGAAGGCCGCACTGGTGACCCGGGCGGAACAGGCGGAGAAGGCTCTCTCTGAGAAGACCGCCGAGCTCTCCGGCTTAAAGCGCCAAGTTTCCCAAATGGTGGCCGCCATCTTCGGTAAGTCGCCTCACCGGCTTTCATCAATGTTAGAATGTTTATATCTCATGATTCATCCTTGTCGCCGACTTACTTGATTCTGTTAAACAGGTCCCAGAAGTGCCAACCTCAACCAGAGCGTGGTCACCAAGCTAAAGGTCGTGTATACCCTGGTGGAGCAGCTCTACACCGGGTCACAGCGTGCCTTAGCTGTGGTGGCCCTATCCAACGAGGTGCCGACTCACCTGGCAGAAGTCCTGCGCCGGCTCGCCGTTCTGCCTCAGCGGATCCAAGAGCTGCGACGGGCTTCTGCGAGAGCCGGAGCAATCGCCGCGCTGAGCCGGGCCAAGGCATTCCTACCGGAGTTAGACCCGGCGGACATCGCCCTTGGCTATCCAAGCCTGAAGGAAGACGGCTCAGCTTTCGATCAGAAGGACTTCGCAGCGTGCGTGAAGGCTGTACGCCCGGTGGCCACCCTCATCGGGAATGACACAGATCTGACCAAGTACCAGCCGGGTTATGACACGGAGAATCAGAGGATTCCAACCCCTCGCTATGAAGCCCTCAACCTGATCCCGCCGGCTCGTCAGCACACCTTCGCCCCGGAGATTGACCCGGCCGGGTTAATTGACGAGGAAGCCCAGTTCGAGGCTCTCAGCGGCATCGACTGGAAGTCATCAACCTTCCAGGTCTTGGGATCAGCCGGAGGAGAGGACAGGAACGAGCCGGAGACTTCCACTCAGCGGGCATCGTAACTCGGCTGTCGGTTTACCAAACAATGCTCCACCCTTGTTAGATTTGATGAGTTTTGTAATAAAGTAGGTGCAACGGTCTATCTCTGCCGTGCCATCGTGCACATATTGAATGCCAAGGTCTTTTGAAGTTATCTCTTTGATGTTTCTCCGGGTCATAATTACTCCTTTGTTTTTCTGAACCTCAAAGAGGTGCCTTTAAGTATCCTGCATAGAAAGGCAAATCACAAGTCTCGAGGCGGCTTACCGCCCTGAGAATCAGGTGTTTTGGATAGATAACCCGGAATATGAATAAAAAAAGACTGGCCCTCAATTATATCCTTAACACAACCGTAATGACATACTTAGCAGCCTGTGAGCATACGTCCGGTTTAGATAACCCGGGTAACAAGGTCGGTATCTTAACTCCGATTTACTTGCCTTAATGATGCTCATGATGTTCAACTAACACTGTAAACCAAAGTTAAGCCGGCAAAGTGAAACCCGGCCGTACACATCTTGATATAATCAGAGTAAACTTGTGATAAAGTAGAAGAACTAAGGGGCTTCCGGTTCGAATACGACCAGAGACCCAGCCCAAAGGGGTTAAGCTAAGATTCGGATACGATCATATAGCCCCCAGTGGGTATGGCGATGCCAATCAAGAGGGTACCGACAGCTATGTTCTCTTTGGTTCGAATACGACCCATGTTTGAACAGGAAGCCCCCAAGTGATTTTAAGAATTGTTTAACGACGCTGATTCGGATACGATCCACGTCGGTTCTCAGAGGGGTTAAACTATGATTCAAATATGACCAAAGGTAACCTCCCAATGAGCTCGGCACTTTGCCAATCAAATGGGTATCAACAGGTATGTTCTCTTTGGTTCGAATACGACCCACGTTTGAACAGGAAGCCCCCAAGTGACTTTACTATTTATGGCTAGATTCGAATACGATCATAAGCCGGATCCTCCTTTAAGCCATCATGTAATCTTATAATAAAAACAACATGTGCATATTTGGAGGAGAAAAAAGGACAGAGGTCCTGCTTTATTGCTTATCATAATATATACATAGCTGAGAGAAATATGTACACCACGAGAGCCGGTGGCTCAAGTGTAGTAAGGCCGAAGCTGAGCTATGTTCCACGGCCGACGGGTCTCTTCCTCCGACTTACGTGAATCTTTGTGCTCCCGAATGTCAATGAGGTAATATGACCCGTTGTGCAAGTTCTTGCTGACCACAAAGGGCCCTTCCCAAGGTGGGGATAACTTGTGTGCAACTGTTTGATCCTGGATGAGCCGGAGCACGAGATCGCCTTCCTGGAAGACCCGAGATTTGACCCGGCGGCTATGATAACGGCGCAGGTCTTGTTGGTAAATCGCTGAACGGGCTGCTGCCACATCACGCTGTTCGTCCAACAAGTCAAGAGCATCTTGGCGCGCTTGTTCATTATCCGTCTCAACATAAGCCGCCACGCGAGGTGAGTCGTGACGGATGTCACTGGGGAGGACTGCTTCTGCTCCATAAACCATGAAGAAAGGCGTAAAGCCTGTAGACCTGTTAGGAGTAGTGTTGATGCTCCATAAGACGGAGGGCAATTCCTCCACCCAACAGCCCGACGTCCGTTGCAAAGGGACCAAAAGCCGGGGCTTGATGCCCTTCAGAATCTCCTGATTAGCTCTTTTAGCTTGACCATTGGATTGCGGATGAGCCACTGAGGAAACATCAAGTCGGATATGCTCTCGTTGACAAAACTCTTCCATGGCGCCTTTGGAGAGATTGGTGCCATTGTCAGTTATAATGCTGTGCGGAAAGCCAAAGCGGAAAATCACCTTTTTCATAAATTGAACCGCCGTGGCTGCATCGCACTTGCTAACTGGCTCAGCTTCCACCCACTTTGTGAACTTATCCACTGCCACCAAGAGGTGGGTCTTCTTATCTTTGGACCTTTTAAAAGGCCCAACCATATCAAGCCCCCAGACCGCAAAGGGCCAAGTGATTGGGATCATCCGCAGCTCCTGAGCCGGTACATGAGCCCGTCGTGAGAACCTCTGGCAACCATCACATTTATTGACCAAGTCCTCTGCATCAGCATGAGCCGTCAACCAATAAAAACCATGAAGGAAAGCCTTGGCCACAAGGGACTTTGAGCCGGCATGATGGCCACAATTCCCTTCATGGATCTCACGCAAGATCTCTTGACCTTCCTCAGGGGAGACACAACGCTGAAATGCTCCCGTAACACTGCGATGATGCAGTTCGCCATCGATAACGATCATTGACTTAGCCCGACGGGTTATTTGCCTAGCCAAAGTTTCATCCTCAGGTAGCTCGCCCCGGGTCATATAAGCCGGATATGGCATTGTCCAGTCTGGTATGACATGAAGAGCCGCCACCAATCGTGCCTCCGGGTCAGGAACAGCCAGGTCTTCCTCTGTAGGCAACTTAACCGAAGGGTTATACAGGACGTCCAGGAAAGTGTTAGGCGGTACTGGCTTTCGCTGAGAGCCTAGCCGGCTTAGAGCATCAGCCGCCTCGTTCTTCCTGCGATCAATGTGCTCTACTTGGTAGCCCTGAAAGTGCCCAGCAATGGCATCAACTTCGCGGCGATAAGCCGCCATTAGAGGGTCCTTAGAGTCCCACTTGCCTGATACATGTTGAGCCACCAAGTCTGAGTCACTGAAGCACCTTACCCGGCTCAAGCTCATCTCCTTAGCCATCCGAAGACCGTGGAGCAAGGCCTCGTACTCAGCCGCATTGTTAGTGCAAGGAAACATCAACTGTAGCACATAATGGAACTTATCACCTTTAGGAGAGGCCAATACAATGCCAGCCCCCGAGCCCTCCAACTGCCTGGACCCATCGAAGTGAATAGTCCAATATGTGTTATCCGGCTTCTGCTCAGGTACCTGTGACTCTGTCCAATCATTGATGAAATCCACCAAGGCCTGAGATTTAACAGCAGTACGTGGCACATATTTGAGACCATGAGGTCCAAGTTCGATAGCCCACTTAGCAATTCTCTCTGTGGCCTCTCTGTTTTGGATGATGTCACCAAGGGGGGCAGAGCTGACCACAGTGATGGGATGACCCTGAAAATAATGCTTAAGTTTCCGGCTCGCCATGAACACACCGTACACAAGCTTCTGCCAATGCGGGTACCGTTGCTTGGACTCAATGAGCACTTCGCTGACATAATAAACCGGCCGCTGAACCGGATGTTCCTTACCCGCCTCCTTGCGCTCTACCACAATAGCCACACTGACGGCTCGTGCATTTGCCGCCACATACAGTAGCAAGGGCTCCTTATCAACCGGAGCAGCAAGGACTGGGGGCTCTGCCAGCTGCTTCTTCAAATCCTCAAAGGCGGTATTAGCTGCATCATTCCAGACAAAGTTATCAGTTTTCTTCATCAACTGATATAAGGGCATGGCCTTCTCACCCAAACGGCTTATAAAACGGCTTAAAGCAGCAATGCGACCCGCCAAGCGCTGAACGGCATTTATACACGCCGGCTTGGCCAGGGAGGTGATGGCCTTGATCTTCTCCGGGTTAGCCTCAATGCCTCTGTCAGAAACCAAGAAACCCAAGAGCTTGCCTGCAGGAACACCAAAGACACACTTGGCCGGGTTAAGCATCATCTTATAGACCCGGAGATTATCAAAGGTTTCCCTTAAATCATCTATCAGGGTTTCCTCTTTTATGGACTTAACCACAATATCGTCCACGTAAGCGTGAACATTGCGCCCAATCTGTTTATGAAGACAGTTCTGTACACAACGCTGGTAAGTCGCCTGTGCACACTGGAGTCCAAAAGGCATGTGTCGTGGAATTGTCACGGCAGATGTCCTCGGGTTAGGACTTAGTCGTGGAGCCATCGCAATTGGGAAGCTTGAAGGGGTTAAGTGGGACAAGGAACATGAGGGTTTATACTGGTTCGGCCCCTTACGGTGAAGGTAACAGCCTACGTCCAGTTGAGGTGGTATTAATCAGGGTTTCGATAACCAGGGAGCTAAACAGCTATGCCCGGTTCTCGATCAGATTGTTGTCGCCCCTAAACCGCTGCCGGGTCGTCCCTTTATATAGGGAGGTTGGCGCCCAGCGGCCCTTAGAGTCCCGGCCGGCTCATAAGAGTGTCTGGCTCGGACTCTAAACAATACTTGCCTTACACTACAAGTCTACTATAACAATGAAGATTGTACTACGGGCTTTAAGCCATATCCGGGTCTCAGCCCATCTCTGGCCCATCATCTTGGAACTTGGCTCCGGGCTTCTGGCAATGACCCTACAAGTAACCCGGCCCTCCTGGCGGGTGACTCCCAGGTCTATATCCTCAACAACACAACAACCCGGCGTCCGTTGCAAAGGGACCAAAAGCCGGGGTTTGATGCCCTTCAGAATCTCCTGGTTAGCTCTCTCAGCTTGACCATTGGACTGGGGATGAGCCACTGAAGAAACATCAAGCCGGATATGCTCTCGTTGACAAAACTCCTCCATAGCGCCTTTGGACAGATTAGTGCCATTGTCTGTTATGATGCTGTGCGGAAAGCCGAAGCGGAAAATCACCTTTTTCATAAATTGAACCGCCGTGGCTGCATCACACTTGCTAACTGGCTCAGCTTCCACCCACTTCGTGAATTTGTCCACCGCCACCAAGAGGTGGGTCTTCTTATCGTTGGACCGTTTAAAAGGCCCGACCATATCAAGCCCCCAGACCGCAAAGGGCCAAGTGATCGGGATCATCCTCACTTCCTGAGCCGGCACATGAGCCCGTCGGGAGAACCTCTGACAACCATCACACTTACTGACCAAGTCCTCCGCATCAGCGTGAGCCGTCAACTAATAAAAACCATGACGGAATGCCTTGGCCACAAGGGATTTTGAGCCGGCATGATGGCCGCAATCCCCTTCATGGATCTCGCGCAAGATCTCTTGACCTTCCTCAGGGGAAATACAACGCTGAAATACCCCTGAAACACTGCGATGATGCAACTCGCCGTTGATAACAATCATTGACTTAGCCCGCCGGATTATTTGCCTGGCCAAAGTTTCATCCTCAGGCAACTCTCCCCGGGTTATATAAACCAAGTACGGCATTGTCCAGTCTGGTATGACATGAAGAGCCGCCACCAGTCGTGCTTCCGGGCCAGGGATAGCCAAGTCCTCCTCTGTAGGCAACTTAACCGAAGGGTTATATAGGACATCCAGGAAAGTATTAGGCGGCACCGGCTTTCGCTGAGAGCCGAGCCGGCTTAAAGCATCAGCCGCCTCGTTCTTCCTGCGATCAACGTGCTCCACTTGATATCCCTGAAAGTGCCCAGCAATGGCATCAACCTCGCGGCGATAAGCCGCCATGAGAGGATCCTTAGAATCCCAAGTGCCTGATACCTGTTGAACCACCAAATCTGAGTCCCCAAAGCACCGTACCCGGCTTAAGCTCATCTCCTTAGCCACCCGAAGACCGTGGAGTAATGCCTCGTATTTAGCCGCATTGTTAGTGCAAGGAAACATCAATTGTAGCACATACTGGAATTTGTCACCCCTAGGGGAAGCCAATACAACACCAGCCCCCGAGCCCTCCAGCTGCCTGGACCCATCAAAGTGAATAGTCCAATAGGTGTTATCCGGCTTCTGCTTAGGCACTTGCGACTCTGTCCAATCATTAATAAAATCCACCAAAGCCTGAGACTTAACAGCAGTGTGTGGCACATATTTGAGGCCATGAGGCCCAAGCTCAATAGCCCACTTAGCAATTCTCCCTGTAGCCTCTCGGTTCTGGATAATATCCCCAAGAGGGGCAGAACTGACCACAGTGATGGGATGACCCTGAAAATAATGCTTGAGTTTCCGGCTCGCCATGAACACACCATATACAAGCTTCTGCCAGTGCGGGTATCGCTGCTTGGACTCAATAAGCACCTCACTGACATAATAAACCGGCCGCTGAACCGGATGCTCCTTACCCGTCTCCTTACGCTCCACCACCATAGCCACACTGACGGCTCGTGTGTTTGCCGCCACATACAGTAGCAAGGGCTCCTTATCAACCGGAGCAGCAAGGACGGGGGCTCTGCCAGTTGCTTTTTCAAATCCTCGAAGGCGGTATTAGCTGCATCATTCCAGACAAAGTTATCCGTTTTCTTCATCAACTGATATAAGGGCATAGCCTTCTCACCCAAGCGGCTTATGAACCGGCTTAAAGCAGCGATGCGACCTGCCAAACGCTGAACATCATTTATACATGCCGGCTTAACTAGAGAAGTGATAGCTTTGATCTTCTCCAGGTTAGCTTCAATTCCTCTGTCAGAAACCAAGAAGCCCAATAGCTTGCCCGCAGGAACACCAAAAACACATTTGGCCGGGTTAAGCATCATCTTGTAGACCCGGAGATTATCGAAGGTTTCCCTTAAGTCATCTATCAGGGTTTCCTCCTTGATGGACTTAACCACAATATCGTCCACGTAAGCGTGAACATTGCGCCCGATCTGTTTATGGAGACAATTCTGTACACAACGCTGGTAAGTCGCCTGCGCACACTTGAGCCCAAAGGGCATAGAGACATAGCAGAAGGCTCCAAAGGGAGTGATGAACGTCGTCTTCTCCTGGTCCTTAACTGCCATCTTAATCTGATGATACCCGGAATAGGCATCCAAGAAGCTTAAGCGTGCACAACCTGCCGTAGCATCAATGATCTGATCAATACGGGGGAGAGCAAAAGGATCAGCCGGACACGCCTTGTTCAAGTCCGTGTAGTCCACACACATCCGCCAGGTGCCGTTCTTCTTAAGTACAAGCACCGGGTTAGCCAACCACTCTGGGTGAAAAACCTCAACAATGAACCGGGCCGCCAAAAGCCGGGCCACTTCTTCACCAATAGCCTTCCGCCTCTCTTCGTTAAACCGTCGAAGGAACTGTCTGACCGGCTTAAATTTTGGATCAACATTGAGAGTGTGCTCAGCGAGTTCTCTAGGTACACCTGGCATGTCAGAAGGTTTCCATGCGAAGATGTCCCTATTCTCACGGATGAACTCGATGAGCGCGCCTTCCTATTTCGGGTCCAGATTTGCACTGATGCTGAACTGCTGAGACGAGTCACCTGGAACAAAATCAACAAGTTTAGTCTCATCAGCTGATTTAAACTTCATTGCTGGTTCATTCTCCGTGGTTGGCTTTTTCAGAGAGGTCATATCTGTTGGGTCAACATTGTCTTTATAAAATTTCAACTCTTCTGTGGCACAAACAGACTCTGCATAAGCCGCGTCACCTTCCTCACACTCCAGAGCCACTTTCCGGCTGCCGTGAACCGTAATGGTCCCGTTGTGACCCGGCATCTTGAGTTGTAAGTACACATAACACGGCCGTGCCATGAACTTGGCGTAAGCCGGCCGTCCAAATATGGCGTGGTAAGGACTTCTTATCTTGACCACCTCAAAGGTCAGCTTATCCACCCTGTAGTTGTTCTCATCACCGAAGGCCACTTCCAGTTTGATCTTGCCGACTGGATAAGCCGATTTACCGGGTACCACACCATGGAAGATAGTATTTGACTGGCTGAGGTTCTTATCAACTAGCCCCATACGACGGAAAGTCTCATAATAGAGGATGTTGATGCTGCTGCCTCCATCCATGAGTACCTTTGTGAACTTATAGCCTCCCACTTGAGGAGCCACCACTAAGGCCAGGTGGCCCGGGTTATCCACCCGGGGAGGGTGATCCTCCCTACTCCACACTATGGGCTGCTCCGACCACCGTAAGTAGCGTGGAACCGCCGGCTCAACAGCATTAACAGCCCTCTTGTGAAGCTTCTCGTCTCGTTTGCACAAACTAGTGGTGAACACGTGATACTGTCCACCGCTAAGCTGCTTTGGGTTGGTCTGATAACCCCCCTGTTGCTGTTGATGACCCTGACCAAACTGTTGATTAAAGCCCCCTTGACCGTTCTGAGGACCGGAATTTGACCCGCCGCCCGGGCCATGAAAGCCGCCGGCGCCTGAGCCGCCACCCGGACCATTGTAGTTTTTAAAGGCCTTCATGATAGCACAATCCTTCCACAGATGAGTCGCTGGCTTCTCTCTAGAACCGTGTCTCGGACAAGGTTCATTCAACAGCTGTTCCAGAGAAGGTCCTGACCCGCCGCCTCGGGGAGGGGGCCTCCCCTTGCGTCGCTGGTTATTACCTTGAGAGTTGGTGTTGGCTACAAACTCTAGGATGCCATCGGCCTTGCGCTTGCTTCCTCCTTGGTTCCCCGGGCTAAACTGAGGACCCTTGCCGTTGCCGTTCATCTTTCCCTTCCCTGCCCTTTCATCATCTGAAGGGGGATCCTTGGTACCATCGGAATCGGCGTACTTGACAAGAGCTGCCATCAGTGTACCCATATCAGTACAGTCACGCTTAAGCCGCCTGAGTTTCATCTTTAGCGGCACAAAGCGACAGTTTTGTTCCAACATTAAGACTGCAGAGCTGGCATCCATCGTATCCGATGAATGTATGATCTCCTTGACCCGGCGAACCCAATGGGTCGTGGATTCACCCTCCTGCTGCTTACAGTTAGTCAGATCCACGATTGACATAGAGTGCCTGCAGGTATCTTTGAAGTTTTGAATGAACCGGGCTTTCAGCTCAGCCCAAGACCCGATGGAGTTCGGCGGTAACCCTTTCAACCACGTGCGGGCAGTTCCATCTAACATCATGGTGAAATATTTGGCCATGGCCGCCTCGCTGACTTCCAGCAATTCCATAGCCATCTCATAACTCTCGATCCAGGCTGCCGGCTGTAAGTCTGCTATATAGTTAGGCACCTTCCTAGGTCCTTTGAAGTCCTTGGGTAGACGTTCATTATGGATAGCTGGCATCAAACACGGGACACCCCCGGTTCTAGTAGGGATACCCGCATCAACGGACATCGTCGGATAAGCCGGGGGGGTCTGGTAAGCCATCACTTGAGGGGCCTGCTCCGCCTCCTGGCGTGCTTGGTCTGCTACGTAGAAGGCTCCATTATGAGCCGGGCCATGACCAGGGGGCGGGTCATGGCGTCGGACATTACTTGAGCCGGTCGCCGAGACCATGTGCCGGCTGTAACTCGGGCTCTGCCCTGGACGAGGGGTTGAATGGATCCTATCCCGGCTGTAGGAGTACGCCTCTTGCTGCGCCAGCGCTGTCTGGAGGAGTTCTCTGACCCGGCGGGTCTCAATAGCCGTCGGAGAGTCGCCATCAACGGGCAGAGCCGCCAGCCGTGCCGTTGCGGCGACCATGTTCTCCAGCGGGTTATTATAATGGCCCGGGGGTATTGGCACATACTGAGGCGGGGCGGAGGGCCCCTGGGGAGGCCCCATCACTCGTGGTTGAACAAGGGGTCCAGACCCGGGTGCTACGACCCCTGGCGGGTGACTAGACCCTGCACCTGGCGTGTTGAAGAGGTTGCGCGGATCGTAGATCGGCGGGAGTCGAGATTGAGCCTTTTGATGCCTCCTTCTCATGACCTCATTGGCCGCGTTCTGATCCATCGTGAGTTGGAAGGACTGCGCCTGAATCAGCTGGGTCTGGGCATCGAGAGCCACCCGCTCTGCAGCCAGCCTGATCCCTTCCGCCGCAAGGTCCTCTTTAGCTTTTATCAGATCCAATTTTAGCTGTGCCACCGCCGCATCATGCTGAACTTGATCCGCCGGGTCGACCGTGGCGGTTAACAGGGCCGTCATCTTATCCGTGAGATCCATCAGCACCTGAGCCGGGGAAGGCACCGGGTTTTCCGATCCGGAAGCGGGGTTCTGAACAGGCTGCGCACCAGCCATAAAAACTCCAACCTGACTTGGCGGCTCAAAAAGGTCCGGAATACTGCTGCCATCGGAATAACTCATGAGCCTGCCATCTTGAAGTTGGTACAACAAGTTTGACTCATCAGCGGCCGACTCGCCGTCAGAGCCGGCGGCCGCCTCATCCCCAGACCCAGATGGATCAGAGGCCCCTCCGTGGATGCATCCCACAAAAGCGCGCTTTAAGGCAGGCCGGGCCATGACCAGGTGTCCTCGGATTAGGACTTAGTCGTGGAGCCATCGCAATTGGGAAGCTTGAAGGGGTTAAGTGGGACAAGGAACACGAGGGTTTATACTGGTTCGGCCCCTTACGGTGAAGGTAACAGCCTACGTCCAGTTGAGGTGGTATTAATCAGGGTTTCGATAACCAGGGAGCTAAACAGCTATGCCCGGTTCTCGATCAGATTGTTGTCGCCCCTAAACCGCTGTCGGGTCGTCCCTTTATATAGGGAGGTTGGCGCCCAGCGGCCCTTAGAGTCCCGGCCGGCTCATAAGAGTGTCCGGCTCGGACTCTAAACAATACTTGCCTTACACTACAAGTCTACTATAACAATGAAGATTGTACTACGGGCTTTAAGCCATATCCGGGTCTCAGCCCATCTCTGGCCCATCATCTTGGAACTTGGCTCCGGGCTTCTGGCAATGACCCTACAAGTAACCCGGCCCTCCTGGCGGGTGACTCCCAGGTCTATATCCTCAACAGCATGGATACATAGCAGAAGGCTCCAAAGGGAGTAATGAATGCCGTCTTCTCCTAGTCCTTCACCGCCATCTTAATCTGATGATACCCGGAATAAGCATCCAAGAAACTTAAGCGTGCACAACCTGCCGTAGCATCAATGATTTGATCAATACGGGGGAGGGCAAAAGGATCAGCCGGACACGCCTTGTTTAAGTCCGTGTAGTCCACACACATCCGCCAGGTGCCGTTCTTCTTGAGTACGAGCACCGGGTTAGCTAACCACTCTGGGTGAAAGACTTCCACGATAAACCCGGCCGCCAAGAGCCGGGCCACTTCTTCACCAATAGCTTTCCTCCTCTCTTCATTAAACCGCCGAAGGAACTGTCTGACCGGCTTAAATTTCGGATCAACATTGAGAGTATGCTCGGCGAGTTCTCTAGGTACACCTGGCATGTCAGAAGGTTTCCATGCGAAGATGTCCCTATTCTCACGGATGAACTCGATGAGCGCGCTTTCCTATTTTGGATCCAGATTGGCACTGATGCTAAACTGCTGAGATGAATCTCCTGGAACAAAATCAACAAGCTTAGTCTCATCAGCCGACTTAAATTTCATCGCCGGCTCATTCTCCGTAGTCGGCTTTTTCAGAGAGGTCATATCTGTTGGGTCAACATTGTCCTTGTAAAACTTCAACTCCTCTGTAGCACAAACAGATTCTGCATAAGCCGCATCGCCTTCCTCACACTCCAAAGCCACTTTCCGGCTGCCGTGAACCGTAATGGTCCCATTGTGGCCCGGCATCTTGAGCTGTAAGTACACATAACACGGCCGTGCCATGAACTTGGCGTAAGCCGGCCGTCCAAATATAGCATGGTACGGACTTCTTATCTTGACCACCTCGAAGGACAACTTCTCCACCCTGTAGTTGTTCTCATCACCAAAAGCCATTTCCAATTCGATCTTGCCAACTGGATAAGCCGACTTGCTAGGTACCACACCATGGAAGATAGCGTTTGACTGGCTGAGGTTCTTATCAACCAACCCCATACGGCGAAAAGTCTCATAATAGAGGATGTTGATGCTGCTACCTCCGTCCATGAGCACCTTTGTAAACTTATATCCTCCCACTTGAGGGGCCACCACTAAGGCCAAGTGGCCCGGGTTATCCACCCGGGGAGGGTGATCCTCCCTGCTCCACACTATAGGCTGCTCAGACCACCGCAAGTAGCGTGGGACCGCCGGCTCAACAGCATTCACAGCCCTCTTGTGAAGCTTCTGATCTCGCTTGCACAAACTAGTGGTAAACACATGATATTGTCCTCCGCTAAGCTGCTTTGGATTGGTCTGATAACCCCCCCGCTGCTGTTGATGACCCTGGCCAGACTGTTGATTAAAGCCCCCTTGACTGTTCTGAGGACCGGAATTTGAGCCGCTGCCCGGGCCATGAAAGCCGCCGGCGCCTGAGCCGCCGCCCGGGCCATTGTAATTTTTAAAAGCCTTCATGATTGCACAATCCTTCCACAGATGAGTCGTCGGCTTCTCTCTAGAGCCATGCCTTGGACAAGGTTCATTCAACAGCTGCTCCAGCGTCGGACCTGACCCGCCGCCTCGGGGAGGGGGCCTCCCCTTGCGTCGCTGGTTATTACCTTGTGAGCTGGCGTTGGCTACAAACTCTAGGCTGCCATCAGCCTTGCGCTTGCCTCCTCCTTGGTTCCCCGGGTTAAATTGAGAACCCTTGCCATTGCCGTTCTTCTTTCCCTTCCCTGTCCTTTCATCATCTGAAGGGGGATCCTTGGTACCATCAGAATCGGCGTACTTGACAAGAGCTGCCATTAGTGTACCCATATCACTGCAGTCGCGCTTAAGCCGCCCGAGCTTCATCTTCAGGGGTACGAAGCGACAATTTTGTTCTAACATTAAGACTGCAGATCCGGCATCCATCTTATCTGATGAATGTATGATCTCCTTAACCCGGCGAACCCAATGGGTCGTGGATTCACCCTCCTGCTGCTTGCAGTTAGTCAAATCCACAATTGACATAGACTGCCTACAGGTATCTTTGAAGTTTTGGATGAACCGGGCTTTCAGCTCAGCCCAAGACCCAATGGAGTTCGGTGGTAGCCCTTTCAACCAAGTGCGGGCGGTCCCATCTAACATCATGGTGAAATACTTGGCCATGGCCGCCTCACTGACCTCCAGCAGCTCCATAGCCATCTCATAACTCTCGATCCAGGCTGCGGGTTGTAAGTCCGCTGTGTAGTTAGGCACCTTCCTAGGGCCCTTGAAGTCCTTAGGTAGACGTTCATTACGGATAGCTGGCACTAAACAAGGGACACCCCCGGTCCTGGTAGGGATACCCACGTCAACGGAAGCCGTCGGATAAGCCGGGGGGGTCTGGTAAGCCGTCAATTGAGGTACTTGCTCCGCCTCTTGCCGCGCTTTGTCCTGGTCTGCTGCGTAAAAGGCTCCATTATGAGCCTGGCCATGGCCAGGGCGCGGGTCATGGCGTCGGACGTTACTTGAGCCGGTTGCTGAGACCATGTGCCGGCTGTAACTCGGGCTCTGGCCCGGACGAGGGTCGAGTGGATCCTGTCCCGGCTGTAGGAGTACGCCTCTTGCTGCGCCAGTGCTGTCTGCAGGAGTTCCCTGACCCGGCGGGTTTCAATAGCCGTCGGAGAGTCGCCGTCGACTGGGAGAACCGCCAGCCGTGCTGCCGCAGCGACCATGTTCTCCAGCGGGTTATTATAATGACCCGGGGGTATTGGCACATACTGAGGCGGGGCAGGGGGCACCTGGGGAGGCCCCATCACTCGTGGCTGAATAAGGGGTCCAGACCCGGGCGCTATGACCCCTGGCGGGTTACTAGACCCTGCACCTGGCGTGTTGAAGAGGTTGCATGGATCGTAAACCGGAGGGAGTCAAGATTGGGCCTTTTGATGCCTCCTTCTCATGACCTCATTAGCCGCGTTCTGATCCATCGTGAGTTGGAAGGACTACGCCTGAATCAACTGGGTTTGGGCATCGAGAGCCGCCCTCTCCGCAGCCAGCCTGATCCCTTCCGCTGCGAGATCCTCTTTAGCTTTCATTAGATCCAATTTTAACTGTGCCACCTCTGCATCATGCTGAGCTTGATCTGCCGGGTCAACCGTGGCGGTTAGCAGGGCCGTCAACTTGTCCGTGAGATCCATCAGCACCTGAGCCGGAGAAGGCACCGGGTTTCCCGCTCCAGCAGCGGGGTTCTGAACAGGCTGCGCACCAGCCATAAAGACTCCAACCTGACTCGGCGGCTCAAACGGGTCCGGAATACTGTCACCATCGGAACAGCCCATGAGCCTGCCGTCTTGAAGTTGATACAACGAGTTTGATTCATCGGTGGCCGACTCGCCGTCAGAGCCGGCGGCCGCCTCATCACCAGACCCAGATGGATCAGAGGGCCCTCCATGGATGCATCCCACAAAAGCGCGCCTTAAGGCAGGCCGGGCCCGGGCGGGTCGTGCGCGCTGAGCCGTTTCGATGAGATCGGCGCAGAGATCCGGCTCAGGGCCCGGCTCACCAATCTTGCCAATGAAAACATGAATTCCGCCGAAGGTGACCCGGTACCCGTACTCAATTGAGCCGGCGTCGGGGCCCCAGTTTGCATCGTCGATGTAGAGCTTGCCGCGACGACTCTTGGTCATCCGGCCCACAGCGTATCCCTTGAGCCCTTCGAAGCTGCCCTTCAAGAACTCAAATCCACCGTGCGCTGGCCCCACAGTGGGCGCCAACTGTCGTGGAATTGTCACGGCAGATGTCCTCGAGCTAGGACTTAGTCGTGGAGCCATCGCAACTAGGAAGCTTGAAGGGGTTAATGTGGGACAAGGAACGCGAGGGTTTATACTGGTTCGGCCCCTTACGGTGAAGGTAAAAGCCTACGTCCAGTTGAGGTGGTATTGATTAGGGTTACGATCACCAGGGAGCTAAACTGCTATGCCCGGCTCTCGATGAGATTGTTCTTGTCCCTAAACCGCTGCCGGGTCATCCCTTTATATAGGGAGGCTGACGCCCAGCAGCCCTCAGAGTCCCGGCCAGCTCATAAGAGTGTCCGGCTCGGACTCTCAATCATACTTGCCTTGCACTACAAGCTCTACCATAATAATGATTGTAACTACGGGCCTTAAGCCATATCCGGGTCTTATGCCCATCTCTGTCCCATCGTCTTCAAGCTTGGCTCCGGGTTTCTGGTAATGACCATTAGAGTAACCCGGCCCCTCCTGGAGGGTGACTCTAAGGTCTATATCCTCAACAGAACTCCTACTTACGTCATTCATAACTCAAACCGTGTTCACTTCCCGGACTCCGCCGAGAAGAGACCATCACGGCTACACACACGGTTGATGTATTTTAATTAAGTCAAGTGACAAGTGCTCTACAACCGGACATTAACAAATTCCCATCTGCCTCATAACCACGGGCACGGCTTCCGAAAGATAATACCCTGCAGGGGTGTCCCAACTTAGCCCATCATAAGCTCTCACGGTCAACGAAGGATAAACCTTCTCCCGGAAAGACCCGATCAGTCTCGGAATCCCGGTTTACAAGACATTTCGACAATGGTAAAACAAGACCAGCAAAGCCACCCGAATGTGCCGACAAATCCCGATAGGAGCTGCACATATCTCGTTCTCAGGGCACACAGGATTGTCCAAGCTTCCGATAGGCGAGCCCAGAGTTGCCCCTGGTGGCCACCGGTGACTGACAGGTTGGACCAATACTCAGAGGAGCACTGGCCCGGGGGTTTAAATAAAGATGACCCTCGGGCTCGCGAAAACCCGGGGGAAAAGGCTTAGGTGGAAAATGGTAAAACCAAAGTTGGGCCTTGCTGGAGGAGTTTTATTCAAGGCGAACTGTCAAGGGGGTCCCATAAATCACCCAACCGCGTAAGGAACGCAAACTCAAGGAACATAAAACCGGTATGACAGAAACTAGGGCGGCAAGAGTGGAACAAAACACCAGGCATAAGGCCAAGCCTTCCACCCTTTGCCAAATATATATAGATGCATTAATTAAAATAAGAGATATTGTGATATCCCAACATGTCCATGTTCCAACATGGAACCAACTTCAACTTCACCTGCAACTAGCAACGCTATAAGAAGGGCTGAGCAAAAGCGGTAACTTAGCCAAACAACGGTTTGCTAGGAAAGGATGGTTAGAGGCTGTCATGGCAATATGGGAGGCATGATATAGCAAGTGGTAGGTAGCGCAGCATGGCAATAGAGCGAACAACTAGCAAAGCAAAGATAGAAGTGATTTCGAGGGTATGGTCATCTTGCCTGCAAGGTTCTCAGAGTTGTCAAAAGCTTGATCCTCGTAAGCGTACTCAACAGGTTCCTTGTTCACGAACTCGTCTCCCGGCTCTACCCAAAACAAGAACACAAGCACGGAGCCACAATCAATCACGAGAAATGCACAAGCAACATGATGCAATACATGAATGATATGCGATGCATATGCGTGCTCCGGAAGGAAAATGATGAACAAGGAAGTAACTTGGCAAACCAAGCATGCCACTGGAAAGATGAGATGATTTCGGTTGAAATCGATATAAAGATCACCGGAAACGGATGCACGGTTTGCATATGGCAAGCAAAACAAAAATGACACGAATCTGCGATTAATAGCATGATAGCACTTTGAATGCAACAAGTAACAATGCTACAGCACTCCAACGTAGCAACAAAGGATATGGAACTAATCTACAGGAGATGCTTGATAAAAGATGAACAGTGAGCTACGGCTAGTTCACAACACATAAGGTTCAAACAGGCATGGCAAAAGTACAAAAGATATCAGGTTCACAGACTTGGTGAAATTACTGGACATGCCTGAAACAGCATCAGGTAGCAATGTTCAGAGCACGAAATCGACATGCTACAGGAACTTAACATAGTAAAACAAGGCACGGCAGTATTCTACTAAATTCATATGACAAAAGTCCCTTACTGACCATAAGCCAAAAAGGACCAGAAGATATGATGGCAACCATGTAAACATAGCAAGTTCCGTTAAAAGGTTCCAGACTTGGCAGAAAACAGAGCATGGCAGAAACAATAATATGAAGGCATCTTGGTGAGCTTGATGCACTCATCACAAAGAAATGCATGACAAAAAAAGCATACCTACAGCAAGATGGCATGTTTATGAAGCTATCCATGGCAAGAGAAAATATATAGCATGTATGAAACAACTACAACAAGCTTGGCAAAATTGAATATCATGTTAAGAATCTGCCAGAAATATTTTATAGCAAAAGTAGAGCAAGATTGAGTCATGCTATGGCACTCCATAATTACAAACAAGGGCAGTAATGGATCAATTACAACAATAGCTACAAAACATCCTTACTAAACATCTCCAAAATAAGCATGGATCTCTCTGTAGCCACATGGATACATAGCAACAAAATAACAGCAGACAAAAACTTAGAGAAACTACTAAGTCCCTGAAATCAGAAACACTACGAAGCCTAGTTTGCATGCTTGTGCTAGTTACCACAGAGATCACAAAAATACATGGCATACACCTCTGTAAAGATGGCATGGCATACAACAAAACACATGTAGAGCTCATGCCCATAAGATGCACAGATTAAATGCAACAAAAATAACAAATCACCAAGTTCTGCTAAGTAACAGCAGATAACAGCAACTAGCACTCTTGCACCAGAGATTTGGGCATCAAGATGGACTCAAATAAACATGGTGCAATGGAACAAAATGTAGAGCATCACGAGACGAACATTTCGATATATTACACGCGCAAAACGGAGCTATATGCGGAGAGTTATGATGCGATGAACATGGGCATGTACTGTAAAATGCATAGGACTTAGAGAAAAAAACAGAGGGGGAGAGGTCAACCCAGGGTGTTGACCAGATCGGGATCTGGCCGGGGCGTCGGCGCGAGGTCGCCGGAGTTCGAGGGGCGCGGCGGCCGGAGCTCGGGGGGACGAGGGAGAGGA
>NC_057796.1:406374350-406454310 GCF_018294505.1 Triticum aestivum | reverse complement strand
GGAAGCGACACGTGGCAAACGCCGGTTGGTCGGGCACGGCGGCGCTGGTTCGTCCGGCGGCGGCGGACGCGTCCGGCCGCGGAGAGGGAGATGGCTAGGGTTTGGACTGCGAACGTATTTCGGGAGGGATGCATATATATAGCTAGGGGGAGCTAGGGAGTCCAAATGAGGTGCGGTTTTCGCCCACACGATCGTGATCGAACGACCTAGAGCATGGAAGAGACTTAGAGGGGGTTTGGGGCTGTTTAGAGAGGGGTTTTGCTGCAACACACAAACGGACTTTGCGGTTACCCGGTTAACCGTTGGAGTACCAAACGACCTCCAAATGGAACGAAACTTGACCGGTGGTCTGCCGGTGGTATACCAAGGCCACTTGACAAGACTCGGTCCATTCCGAGAACGTTCAACACCCGCTCACGAAAAGAAATGAAAAGTGGTGCGCCGGAGGAGGTGGGAGTGCCAGATTGCAAAACGGACAACGGGGAAAATGTTCGGATGCAAGAGACGAACACGTATGCAAATGCAATGCACATGATGACATGATATGAGATGCATGACATGAACAAAATGCAAAACGAAAAATAAAACCCGACCACGAAGGAAAAATCATAACACATAGCCAAAAATGGCAAGAGTTGGAGTTACAAATATGGAAAGTTACATCCGGGGTGTTACAGCAGCGTACAACTCGCACGCTTCCCGGTGAGCATGCGCACTCGAGGACAGCTTGCACGCCTCTCGATCAGCCTGCGTACAGGACGGCGCTCGCACGCCTCCCATGCAGTCAAGGTCAAGCAGCTATCCGCACGGCACCTCCTACAACCATTCAAACCAAGACACGTGGCGTCACGTGAATGGTTAACAGAATTTTGGATTTACTATAATTTAAAAACCAGGCATCTCAATGTTTTGTCGGCAAACAACGGTGCCCTGGTGTTTGAAATTCATTCCCATTTCTTTACATGGGACCTAAGCATGCACCCAAGGACACAGATTTGTTTTTTCAACCAATTTATATGCACTTGAGCATGTGCATGTAGTTCAAATTTGAATTATGCACAAAAATGAATTGGAAACTCAGTTAATGCATAAAAATGTCCAAACGAACCCCAAAAATCACAAAAAATCACACCACACTCCTGTTGTTCTATGTTGACACGAGAAAAAAATTTGAAAGCAATAAGAGGCAATGGATATCGTTTCGTCCCCAAAGGTGGGACGTTCCCTACCGAAAACCATCACGCTTGTTGTGAGAAGCTCCAGTTTGTGAGAAGCATATACCCAAACCTGCCCCAAATGGGACAAAATTTGTACCATGGCATGTTGATGCCGCTCCATGATAGCATGCCAAGTTTCATGAATTTCAGACGAGTTTTGGATTTACTAGAATTAAAAAAACCAGGCATCTCAATGTATTGCCGGCAATCAACAGTGCCCTGGTGTTTGAAATTCATTCCCATTTCTTGCATGGGACCTAAGCATGCACCCAAGGACACAGATTTGATTTTTCGACCAATTTATATGCACTGGAGCATGTGCATGTAGTTCAAATTTGAATTATGCACATAAATGTATTGAAAACTCAGTTAATGCATAAAAATGTCTAAACGAACCCCGAAAAATCACAAAAATTCACACAACACTCCTGTTGTTCTATGTTGACACGAGAATTTTTTTTTGAAAGCAATAAGAGGCAATGGATATCGTTTCGTCTCCAAAGATGGGACATTCCCTACCGAAAACCATCATGCTTGTTGTGAGAAGCTCCGGTTTGTGAGAAGCATATACCCAAACCTGGCCCAAATGGGACAAAATTTGTACCACGACATGTTAATGCCGCTCCATGATAGCATGCCAAGTTTCATGAATTTCAGACGAGTTTTGGATTTACCAGAATTTAAAAACCAGGCATCTCAATGTTTTGCCAGCAATCAATGGCGCCCTGGTGTTTGAAATTCATTCCCATTTCTTGCATGGGACCTAAGCATGCACCCAACGACACAAATTTGATTTTTCGACCAATTTATATGCACTGGAGCATGTGCATGTAGTTCAAATTTGAATTATGCACATAAATGCATTGAAAACTCAGATAATGCATAAAATGTCCAAACGAACCCCGAAAAATCACAAAAATTCGCACAACACTCCTGTTGTTCTATGTTGACACGAGAAACAAAATTGAAAGCAATAAGAGGCAATGGATATCGTTTCGTCCCCAAAGGTCGGACGTTCCCTACCGAAAACCATCATGCTTGTTGTGAGAAGCTCCGGTTTGTGAGAAGCATATACCCAAACCTGCCCCAAATGGGACAAAATTTGTACCACGGCATGTTGATGCCGCTCCATGATAGCATGCCAAGTTTCATGAATTTCAGACGAGTTTTGGATTTACTTGAATTTAAAAACCAGGATATCTCAATGTTTTGCCGGCAATCAACGGTGCCCTGGTGTTTGAAATTCATTCTCATTTCTTGCATGAGACCTAAGAATGCACCCAAGGACATAGATTTGATTTTTTGACCAATTTATATGCACTGGAGCATGTGCATGTAGTTCAAATTTGAATTATGCACATAAATGTATTGAAACTCAGTTAATGCATAAAAATGTCCAAACGAACCCCAAAAAATCACACAACACTCCTGTTGTTCTATGTTGACACGAGAAAAAAATTGAAAGCAATAAGAGACAATGGATATCGTTTCATCCCCAAAGGTGGGACGTTCCCTACCGAAAACCATCATGCTTGTTGTGAGAAGCTCGGTTTGTGAGAAGCATATACCCAAACCTGCCCCAAATGGGACAAAATTTTTACCACGGCATGTTGATGCCGCTCCATGATAGCATGCCAAGTTTCATGAATTTCAGACGAGTTTTTGATTAACTAGAATTTAAAAACCAGGCATCTTAATGTTTTGCCGGCAATCAACGATGCCCTGGTGTTTGAAATTCATTCCTATTTCTTGCATGCGTCCTAAGCATGCACCCAAGGACACAGATTTGATTTTTTGACCAATTTATATGCACTGGAGCATGTGCATGTAGTTCAAATTTGAATTATGCCAATAAATGTATTGAAAACTCAGTTAATGCATAAAAATGTCCAAACGAACCCCGAAAAATCACAAGAATTCACACAACACTCCTGTTGTTCTATGTTGACATGAGAAAAAAATTGAAAGCAATAAGAGGCAATGTATATCGTTTCGTCCCCAAAGGTGGGACGTTCCCTACCAAAAACCATCATGCTTGTTGTGAGAAGCTCCGGTTTGTGAGAAGCATATACCCAAACCTGCCCCAAATGGGACAAAAATTTTACCACGACATGTTGATGCCGCTCCATGATAGCATGCCAAGTTTCATGAATTTCAGATGAGTTTTTGATTTACTAGAATTTAAAAACCAGGCATCTCAATATTTTGTTGGCAATCAACGGTGCCCTGGTGTTTGAAATTCATTCCTATTTCTTGCATGGGTCCTAAGCATGCACCCAAGGACACGGATTTGATTTTTCGACCAATTTATATGCACTGGAGCATGTGCATGTCGTTCAAATTTGAATTGTTCACCTGAAATTGCTAGAAATCCAATTTAATGTATTAAATATTCAAATGAACCCTGAATAATTCCAATTCTTTTACGACACACATATAGTTGCATGTTCACTCCATATAAAAGGTCTAGCAATTCAAACACCGTCCATTTCCGCTGTGACCCCATTATGTAATTCAAATGAAGATGAAAAATCAAGTAGATCGCACACAGTTTATTATCAGCAACCGTGTGAGATGCAGCACAAAATATCCTGGAGCACCGTTGGTGTATAGTACGCCTATGGCTTACGCGAGAAGGTGCGTCGGCTACAGTCCGCAGCCGGCATCTCAAGCACACTAGCTCACTCCCCAAATATCATTTCACTGTTCAATCGTCGCCGGTGAAAGATGGGCACGTGGACCCGCGTCGTGAGGGCAACTTCGGTGGCCCACTCCGGCGAGAGCGCGGCCGCAGCCGCCATGCGCGCTAACAAGGTGCATGAGCGCGGCCGCAATCTGCGACTGGGCGGCCATGGCAGACCAAACGGCCGCTATTGCTTCTCAGGTGGCGGCAGCAACATCTGGCTCGGGGATAGCAACTGGCGAGAGCGGCACAGCAGCTGTCCATTCCGCAGCGGCAGCCTTAGCCCTGATGGAGGCCGCCCACGACCATGTCGAGGCCGCTCACGCCTAGCTCCTGGCGGTCACCGCACAAATCGAATGAAGCTTCTCCGATAACGGTCGGCAACCCACGGCCGAAGAGCTGGCAATCGCCGAGAGCATTCGAGTAGCCGTTCGTTCCTCCGCCGCATACCTTGCAACGATGGAGCCCGTCCAAGCCCAGATCGCGTCCGCCCATGCCCAACTTGTGGCGGCCTTTTCCAAAGAGATGGCGGACACGGATGGCGAGATGCTTGCCGAGTATGGTGCGATGGATGCCATGGAGCCCCTTCCCCAGGAGACCGTCGGGCGCGAGCTAGACATGGAGGCAGCAGCGGAGATCGACGAGCACCAACCGTAGTAGTACTCTTTGGTCTTTAATTTGTTAGCGTAATGTTTAGGTCAGCTAGCTCTGTTTAATTGCTGAACTTGCTCGATTAAGAAGTGTGGGTGTGATTTAGTCTCCTTTGTGTACCCAAATTATGCAATGACGTGGATGACCACTGTAACCATGGAATTTCGAGCCAAAACTTTTTACGTTCAAACTCATCACACACGGGTTAAGCTATCTGAATCATTTGTGATGTCCACATATCGTACACTGTTCTGAATAAGGGACCGTGTCTGATGACACTTTGCGCGCCAGTTTTTTCGTTGAAGCGATTCCAAATTTTCGGCTTCTGCGGAAATATCTAACTCCCCACCCCCTCCCCCCTACCAAAAACCACATTTCCCCTCTTTCCGCCTTCCTTTCCAAGTTGAAACCTTCACTCCTTGCTTTCAGCGCCGCCTCCTCATCGGCGACCCTCCTTCACGCTGCTCGGCCTCCTCTATCTAGGCAGGTAATCCACACCCGACCCCCATCCTCCTCCCACATCCCACATGCCCCGACCGCCGGCGCAAGCGCGACACCTTCCACCCAAATCACCGACCCCTCCACCAAATAAGCGCCGGCCTAAGCCATGGTGCACGCAGTATAGCCAGGACCTCAAGGAGCATTTGGCAGCGAAGAAGCAAATCGCGGCCGCACGCGCGGATGAGGTCGCGATGGCTGCCATTCGTGCCGACCCCTAGATCTTGAAGGAGCACCTTGCCATTTGCTAGCTACGCCGGTTAAGCATGCTCGGTTTACCCGTTGCGTGTGCCCCTCCTGCCTTTCCTTCACAAATTCTAGTGAATTGTGCTACCTAATTTTACCATGCAATCTGTTTCTCTAGTGTATATGTTCTATATGTCGTGCAGTGTGGTGGTCACTTATTAACTGTTTTGTTAATTAGTTGTCGGCTTCAGTTAACTGTTTGGTTCAATTCTGCAAATGTGATGTTCAATTCTTGACGCTGCAATTTTGTATTCTCTTCCGTGTGAGAAATAAATTGAATTTATCTTTACAAAATTGTCGGTGCATTCTGTTATTGTATACCATGTGAGGAATAAATTGAATTTGGATGTAGTAAATACATGAGAAACAAATACAATTGCTACAATTGGCTATTGTTAACTGTTTGGTTAACTGACTGATCTTCTATTAGGAGTATGTTATATTGTGCAATGTGGTGCTCAGTTAATGTTTGGTTCATTTGTTGTGGTGTTTGGTTAACTGCTTGGTTCAATTCTGCAATGCAATGTCCAATTGTCGTGGGTAGAATTTTGTATTGTTGTGCATGTGAGGAATAAATCGAATTTGGCTGCACTTAGTACATGAGAAACATATACAAGTGCTGTATTTCCTAGTTCTTAGTCATGCTTGGTTTGGGTAAATGGGTTTTCCGTGTGGCTTGAATTAATCTGATGAATCTGCAATGTGCTTATTTTTCATCAACATATTTTACTGATAGCATGCGAACCCTTACTTAACCTGATGACTAACTACCTTATATGTGTTGCAGGGAAACAATGGGAAGCACTGAGGTTTACAATCAAGGTTAGCACGTGCATGGTCCGTTGTCTAATAGCACATTATTCTGCAATTGTAGGAACCATTCTAATATTTAGGTTTTTAACAATTTGGTCTTGCACATGTAGGTCCTGCTTGTTGGGGATCGTAGCAGAAATTAAAATTTTCTATGCATCACCAAGATCAATCTATGGAGTTTACTAGCAACGAGAGGGGAGGAGTGCATCTACATACCTTTGTAGATCGCGAGCAGAAGCGTTCAAGAGAACGGGGTTGATGGAGTCGTACTCGTCGTGATCCAAATCACCGATGATCCAAGCGCCGAACGGACGGCACCTCCGCGTTCAACACACGTACGGAGCGGTGACGTCTCCCACGCCTTGATCCAGAAAGGAGGAGGGAGAGGTTGAGGAAGAAGGCTCCAACAGCAGCACGGCGGCGTGGTGGTGGTGGAGTGACAGTTCTCCGGCAGGGCTTCGCCAAGCACACGCGGAGGAGGAGAGGTGTTGGGGAGGGGAGGGGCTGCGCCTTGGATGTAGTGCTGCAGCCCTCCCCTCACCCCTCCATTTATAGGGAGAAGGGGGAAGGGGGCCGGCCCCTCTAGATGAGATCTAGAGGGGGGGCGGCGGCCAAGGGGGGAGGGAGCTTGCCCCCCAAGCAAGGGGGGCGCCCCCCTTTAGGGTTCCCCCAAACCCTAGGCGCATGGGCCCTAGGGGGGTTGGCGCCCAGCCCACTAAGGGCTGGTTCCCTTCCACCTACAGCCCATAAGGCCCTCCGGGGCAGGTGGACCCTCCCGGTGGACCCCCGGAACACCTCCGGTGGTCCCGGTACAATACCGGTATACCCCCGAATATTTCCGGTGACCGTATGGTGACTTCCCATATATAAATCTTTACCTCCGGACCATTCCAGAACTCCTCGTGATGTCCGGGATCTCATCCGGGACTCCGAACAACATTCGGTAATCACATACAAACCTTCCTTATAACCCTAGCGTCATCGAACCTTAAGTGTGTAGACCCTACGGGTTCGGGAATCATACAGACATGACCGAGACACCTCTCTAGCCAATAACCAACAGCGGGATCTGGATACCCATGTTGGCTCCCACATGTTCCACGATGATCTCATCGGATGAACCACGATGTCGAGGATTCAAGAAATCCCGTATACAATTCCCTTTATCAATCGGTGCGTTACTTGCCCGAGATTCGATCGTCGGTATCCCAATACCTCGTTCAATCTCGTTACCGGCAAGTCACTTTACTCGTTCCATAATGCATGATCCCGTGACTAACTACTTAGTCACATTGAGCTCATTATGATGATGCAATACCGAGTGGGCCCAGAGATACCTCTCCGTCATACGGAGTGACAAATCCCAGTCTCGATCCGAGCCAACCCAACAGACACTTTTGGAGATACCTGTAGTGCACCTTTATAGCCACCCAGTTACGTTGTGATGTTTGGTACACCCAAAGCATTCCTATGGTATCCGGGAGTTGCATGATCTCATGGTCTAAGGAAATGATACTTGACATTAGAAAAGCTTTAGCAAACGAACTACACGATCTAGTGCTATGCTTAGGATTGGGTCTTGTCCATCACATCATTCTCCTAATGATGTGATCCCGTTATCAATGACATCCAATGTCCATGGTCAGAAAACCGTAACCATCTATTGATCAACGAGCTAGTCAACTAGAGGCTCACTAGGGACATGTTATGGTCTATGTATTCACACATGTATTACGATTTCCGGATAACACAATTAAAGCATGAACAATAGACAATTATCATGAACAAGGAAATATAATAATAACCATTTTATTATTGCCTCTAGGGCATATTTCCAACACTGCTGTCAGAGGTTTTGACCCACTGTTCGACCCTTTTTTGCATATGGGGAAATGAGTTGTCCATGAATATCAATCAAATCAAGAAACTTAGAAAGATTGTTAGGATACAGAAATTAGCGACAAAAAACAACAAGATCTTTGTCTGCACATTGAAGAAGACATCAGTTCACTACAAGATGGTACTAACTATTATACCTTGCCTTTTTTTATTCCTTTGCCCCATTTTCAATATAGAGAAGATATTTATGCACATCCTTGTTTTCAGGCCTTTCCAAAGCAGTTCACTGATGATTACCTCTCAAACCACCTCTATGGTCAGGAGGCGAGGAAGGTTTTCATACAACACCCACGGTTCAATATTGAAGTGTTCCTGAAGAGGACGAAGGACTAACGGTCAATCATCCACAGGCACTGGCCTAAAGTTGCAAAGACCTTCAACATGAATGAAGGCTCAATATTCGCCTTCCGCTTCAGCAGTTTTCCAGATGAGATGCATATGTCTATATACCGTCGATGATGCTAATTTCGAAAGTTTCTACATGTTGCATGTGGAACTTGCTGCTGGTGCAGTTGTGTAATGAGGTAGCTGAGTGCTGAAGCTATATCATGTTGTACTCTGATGTATTTCAATTATGAAATTCTGCTTCCTTAATATGGAAATGAAATATATTGTGTGCTTAATATGAAATGTCAATTATATTAATAAATAGATTATGAATAATCGGATAATTAGCCTGCTAATGGCGAATTTGCCTGCTAATTGGTTTTGCTATTGCAAACGGTTGTTGAAGTAATACCATGGGCGATGAACTCAGGCAACGCACACAGTTTCTAGGAATAAACCGTGTTGGATCAATGAACAATCACACACGACTTTCTCTTGAAAAGTGTTTGCGTTAGGCCACCTTGCGCAAACGTTTACCACATAAAAACGGTGTGTGATGGACAACCTTTGCCACACAGTTTCTTCTATGGACCGTGTGTGATACATTCAATAACGCAAATGATTTAACGGGAAAATTGTGTGTGATGTACCTGTGAACGGAAGTGTTTTCCTTGGAGCGACTGTGTGGGATGTGCATACGAATGGAAACGTTTAGCGGGGACTGACTATGTGGGATGTACTTGCGACCAGAAACAATTTCGCCGTATAATTGTATTTTTTAGCTCTACTGTACGTATTTTCGTATTTGAGCGCTCGCCGGTCGCACACGACCTCATTTTGCCGAACGTATGTGCCAGGAGGGCATATCTGAAAGATCGTGGATGTCGCCTAAAGGGGGGGGTGAATAGGCGCTTTAAAATAATTACGGTTGAGGCTTGAACAAATGCGGAATAAACCTAGCGGTTAATTTGTCAAGCACAAAACCTACAACAACTAGGCTCACCTATGTGCACCAACAACTTATGCTAAGCAAGAAAAACTACTTAGGTGATAGCAAGATATATGACAAGAAACAATATGGCTATCACAAAGTAAAGTGCATAAGTAAAGGGCTCGGGTAAGAGATAACCGAGGCACGCGGAGACGACGATGTATCCCGAAGTTCACACCCTTGCGGATGCTAATATCCGTTTGGAGCGGTGTGGAGGCACAATGCTCCCCAAGAAGCCACTAGGGCCACCGTAATCTCCTCACGCCCTCGCACAATGCAAGATGCCGTGATTCCACTAAGGGACCCTTGAGGGCGGTCACCGAACCCGTACAAATGGCAACCCTTGGGGGCGGTCACCGAACCCGTACACTTTGGCAACCCTTGGGTGCGGTCACCGGAACCCGTCAAATTGCTCGGGGCGATCTCCACAACCTAATTGGAGACCCCGACACTTGCCCGGAGCTTTACACCACAACGATTGAGCTCCGAACACCACCAACCGTCTAGGGCGCCCAAGCACCCAAGAGGAACAAGCTCAAGGGTACCAAGCACCCAAGAGTAATAAGCTTCTCAACTTGTAACTTCCACGTATCACCGTGGAGAACTCAAACCGATGCACCAAATGCAATGGCAAGGGCACACGGAGTGCCCAAGTCCTTCTCTCTCAAATCCCACTGAAGCAACTAATGCTAGGGAGGAAAATGAGAGGAAGAACAAGAAGGAGAACACCAAGAACTCCAAGATCTAGATCCAAGGGGTTCCCCTCACATAGAGGAGAAGGTGATTGGTGGAAATGTGGATCTAGATCTCCTCTCTCTTTTCCCTCAAAAACTAGCAAGAATCCATGGAGGGATTGAGAGTTAGCAAGCTCGAAGAAGGTCAACAATGGGGGAAGAACACGAGCTCAAAGGATAAGGTAGAATGGGGAAGAAGACCCCCTTATATAGTGGGGGGAACAATCCAACCGTTACCCCCAAAACAGCCCCGCAGAGGGCGGTACTACCGCAGGAGGCAGCGGTACTACTGCTGATCACAGCGGTACTATCGCTCCCCCGGGCGGTACTACCGTGGAGTCTGGAGGGCAGGAGAGTGACAGACCCGAGCGGTACTGCCGCGGTGGTTGGGCGGTACTACCACTCGTGAGCGGTACTGCCGCCCTACTGCCGCTGTGAAGTACCGCACTATCCGACACGAAAAATGACCCCTCGAGTCGACGCGGTAGGGGCCTGGTACCGTAGCGGTACTACTGCTGAGGACCCACCAGCGGTACTACCGCTGCGGAGCGGTACTGCCACTTGTGACCCATAAGCGGTACTACCGCTGGGTACCGCGCTACTACCGCTGGGACCATCCTAAAGCCACTTCCACGAAAACAAGAATACTCCACGGGAAACCAAAACTGCCATAACTTCTGCATATGAGCTCCGAATTGAGCAAACTCAAGCTTTTTGGATACAAGACGACGAGTAGCATCAAAACAGCGAAGGAAGGAAGAACCAAATAAAATAGAGGAGTGAAACCTCCAACCGAGAAGAACCGGCATAACCTTCCAACATCGAAAACATCATAGAAGATGCGAGTGAACTCCATTTTCGATGAACTCGAGCTTGTCATCAAGATGACCATAAGCTCCAAAACTCACAAAGAGAAGAACCAAACAAGAACCAATAAAGATGATGCAAGGATGCAATGGTTTGAGCTCTCTATGAACGATACGAGCAAGCTACTCATCGAGAGCCCCCCTTGATAGTACGGCAATCGATCCTATAACCCGGTCTCCCAACTACCATCATGAGACCGGTAAAATAGTAATGCCTTGCACATGGTCCACTTGAGCTAGATGATGACGATCTTGACTCCCTCAAGATGGACCACCTTTCTTGGTTGCGTTGGCTCGATGAAGACTAGTTGATTGCTCCCCCATACTCCACTATGGGTGAGCCACTCTTCCGCACATCTTCACAAGTCCATTGTCACCACAATGGACGGCAAGCTTCAAGCATTTGATCTCTTCATGATGCTTCACTTGAACTTGCACACCGCAACATCTTCACAAGTCCATTGTCACCACAATGGACGGCAAGCTTCAAGCATTTGATCTCTTCATGATGCTTCACCTGAACTTGCACACCGCAACCTAACCCCACAAAGAACTCACGAAGATCATGGGTTAGTACACAAGGCGTAATTGACAATGCTTACCACACCATGGGATCGCTTGATCCCTCCCGGTACATCTTCTACGCTTTGTGAGTTGATCAAGTTGATTCACTCTTGACTTAGTCTTGATCAACCTTGACTCTTTCCAACTCTCTTCATTTGGATGATGTCTTTAAGGTAAACATGAATGATCACACAATCTTCTTCTTCTTCAAGACATGCTTGCAATACGCTCAACTCTCACATGACCAATCTTTGGATAATTCCTTAATAACACCTTGGCCACCACATAAACTCCTTGAAACCAACACATGGACTTCAAGAAATGCCTATGGACAAATCCTTCAAATATAACTCAAGGCAACCATTACTCCATAGAGATTGTCATCAATTACCAAAACCAAACATGGGGGCACCGCATGGTCTTTCAATATCCCCGATGGTTTCTGGGTCCTGTGGGAAGGACCCCCCCCCCCCTATCGCCCACACTCACTTGGAGACGGTTCCAAATGCCGTCGCGGAAAGGGGTTAAAAACCGTTTGTTTAGGACCGACGCGCACCAGTGTACGTCCATTTTGCATCATGTTTTCTTACTGTTATTTATAATGTTTTTATCCATAATAATGCTTTTTGGAGTAATTCTAATGCCTTTTCTCTCATAATTTGCAAGGTACACACCAAGAGGGAGAATTCCGGCAGCTGGAAATCTGGACCTGAAAAAGCTACGTCAGGCCACCTATTCTGCACAACTCCAAACAAGCTGAAACTTTACGGAACTTTTTATGGAATATATAAGAATTATTGGAGCCAATAAGTACCATAGGGGGGCCACCAGCTGGGCACAACCCACCTGGGCGCACCAGGCAGCCCAGGCGCGCCCATGTGGGTTGTAGCCCCCTCGTACCCACCTCCGGTGCCCATCTTTGGGTATATAAGTCATTTTTACCTAGAAAAAAATAAGGGGAAGACTTTCAGGGCAGAGCGCCACCGTCTCGAGGTGGAGCTTGGGTAGGAGCACTTTTGCCATCCGGCAGAGCGATTCTACCGGGGGAACTTCCCTCCCAGAAGGGGAAATCATCGTCATCATCATAACCAACAACTCTCCCATCTTGGGGAGGGCAATCTCCATCAACATCTTCACCAGCACCATCTCATCTCAAACCCTAGTTCATCTCTTGTATACAATCTTGTTACCGGAACTATAGATTGGTGCTTGGGGGTGACTAGTAGTGTTGATTACATCTTGTAGTTTATTACTATATGGTTTATTTGGTGGAAGATTATATGTTCAGGTCCATGGTGCTATTTAATATTCCTCTAATCATGAGCATGTTCATTATTTGTGGGTAGTTACTTTCGTTCTTGAGGTAACGGGATAAATCATGTTGCAAGTAATCATGTGAATTTGATATGTGTTCGATATTTTGATGGTGTGTATGTTGTGATTCCCTTAGTGGTGTCATGTGAACGTCAACTACATGACACTTCACCATATTTGGGCCTAAGGGAATGCATTGTGGAGTAGTAAATAGATGGTGGGTTGCGAGAGTGACAGAAGCTTAAACCCCAGTTTATGCGCTATTCCATGACCGATTGGACCCAAGAGTTTAATGCTATGGTTAGAATTTATTTTTAATAGTTTTCTCGTAGTTGCAGATGCTTGCGGGAGGGTTAATCATAAGTAGGAGGTTTGTTCAAGTAAGAACGGCACATAAGCACCGGTCCACCCACATATCAAATTATCAAAGTAGCGAACACGAATTAAACCAACATGATGAAAGTAACTAGATGAAATTCCCGTGTACCCTCAAGAACGCTTTGCTTATCATAAGAGACCGTTTTGGCCTGTCCTTTGCCTCAAAAGGATTGGGCTACCTTGCTGCATACTTATTGCTACTATCGTTACTTGCCCGTTACAAATTATCTTGCTATCAAACTACTCGCTACTTACATTTTTAGCACTTGTAGACATTACCTTACTGAAAACTACTTGTCATTTCCTTCTGCTCCTCGTTGCGTTCGACACTCTTACTTATCGAAAAGAGCTACAATTGATCCCCTATACTTGTGGGTCATCAAGCAGCTATGTACTCCGCTTCACACGTAGATCCCGCCACGACGCTTTGCTTGGAACTGCACCAACTGACAGCACCACCATTCAGTATAAATACATATCTGGTTTGTGACTTAGAGTCATCCGGATCGATGTCAATGCTAGCATCGACGTAACCATTTACGACAAGCTCTTTGTCACCTCCATAAACAAGAAACATATCCTTAGTCCTTTTCAGGTACTTCAGGATGTTCTTGACCGATGTCTAGTGATCCACTCCTGGATTACTTTGGTACCTCCCTGCTAGACTTATAGCAAGGCACACATCAGGTCTGGTACACAACACTGCATACATGATAGAACCTATTGCTGAGGCATAGGGAATGACTTTCATTTTCTCTCTATCTTCTGAAGTGGTCGGGCATTGAGTCTGACTCAACTTCACACCTTGTAACACAGGCAAGAACCCTTTCTTTGACTGATCCATTTTGAACTTCTTCAAAACTTTATCAAGGTATGTGCTTTGTGAAAGTCCAATTAAGCGTCTTGATCTATCTCTATAGATCTTGATGCCCAATATATAAGCAGCTTCACCGAGGTCTTTCATTGAAAAACTTTTATTCAAGTATCCTTTTATGCTATCCAGAAATTCTATATCATTTCCAATCAACAATATGTCATCCACATATAATATTTGAAATGCTACAGAGCTCCCACTCACTTTCTTCTAAATAAAGACTTCTCCAAAAGTCTGTATAAAACCATATGCTTTGATCACCTCATCAAAGCGTATATTCCAACTCCGAGATGCTTGCACCAGTCCATAAATGGATCGCTGGAGCTTGCACACTTTGTTAGCACCTTTAGGATCGGCAAAACCTTATGGTTGCATCATATACAACTCTTCTTTAAGAAATCCATTAAAGAATGCAGTTTTAATATCCATTTGCCAGATTTCATAATCATAAAATGCGGCAATTGCCATGATTTGGAAAAACTTAAGCATCGCTATGGGTGATAAGGTCTCATCGTAGTCAACTCCTTGAACTTGTCGAAAACCTTTTGCAACAATTCGAGTTTTGTAGACAGTAACATTACCATCAGTGTCAGTATTCTTCTTGAAGATCCATTTATTCTCTATGACTTGCCGATCATCGGGCAAGTCAACCAAAGTCCATACTTTGTTCTCATACATGAATCCCATCTCAGATTTCATGGCCTCAAGCCATTTCACAGAATCTGGGCTCATCATTGCTTCCTCATAGTTCGTAGGTTCGTCATGGTCTAGTAACATGACTTCCAGAACAAGATTACCGTACCACTCTGGTGCGGAACGTGCTATTGTTGACCTACGAGGTTCGGTAGTAACTTGATCTGAAGTTTCATGATCATTATCATTAGCTTCCTCACTAGTTAGTGTAGGCATCACAATTACGGTTTTCTGTGATGAGCTACTTTCCAATTCGAGAGAAGGTACAATTACCTCATCAAGTTTTACTTTCCTCCCACTCACTTCTTTCGAGAGAAACTCCTTCTCTAGAAACGATCCATCTTTAGCAATAAAGATCTTGCCTTCGGATCTATGATAGAAGGTGTACCCAACAGTTCCTTTTGGGTATCCTATGAAGACGCACTTCTTCGATTTGGGTTTGAGCTTATCAGGCTGAAGCTTTTTCACATAAGCGTCGGAACCCCAAACTTTAAGAAACGACAGCTTAGGTTTCTTGCCAAACCACAGTTCATATGGTGTTGTCTCAACGGATTTAGGTGGTGCCCTATTTAACGTGAATGCAGATGTCTCTAATGCATAACCCCAAAACGATAGTGGTAATCGGTAAGAGACATAATAGATCACACCATATCCAATAAAGTACGGTTACGACATTCGGACACACCATTACGCTGTGGTGTTCCAGGTGGCGTGAGTTGTGAAACTATTCCACATTGTTTTAAATGAAGGTCAAACTAGTAACTCAAATATTCGCCTCCATGATCAGATCATAGAAAATTTATTTTCTTGTTATGATGATTCTCCACTTCCCTCTGAAATTCTTTGAACTTTTAAAATGTTTCAGACTTGTGTTTCATTAAGTAGATATACCCATATCTTCTCAAATCGTCTGTGAAGGTCAGAAAATAACGATACCCGCCGCGAGCCTCAACACTCATCGGACCGCATACATCGGATGTATTATTTCCAGTAAGTCAGTGGCTCGCTCCATTGTTCCGGAGAACGGAGTTTTAGTCATCTTGCCCATGAGGCATGGTTCGCAAGCATCAAATGATTTATAATCAAGTGATTCCAAAAGTCCATCCGCATGGAGTTTCTTCATGCACTTTACACCAATATGACCTAAACGGCAGTGCCACAAATATCTTGCACTATAATTATCAATTTTGCATCTTTTGGCATCAATATTATGAATATGTGTATCACCACGATCGAGATTCAACAAAAATAGACCACTCTTCAAGAGTGCATGACCATAAAAGATATTACTCATATAAATAGAACAACCATTATTCTCTTATTTAAATGAATAACCATCACGCATCAAACAAGATCCAGATATAATGTTCATGGTCAACGCTGGCACCAAATAACAATTATTCAGGTCTAAAACTAATCCCGAAGGTAGACGTAGAGGTAGCGTGCCGATGGCAATCACATCGACCTTGGAACCATTCCCAGCGCGCATCGTCACCTCGTCCTTAGCCAATCTTCGTTTAATCCGTAGCCCCAATTTCGAGTTGCAAATATGAGCAACAGAACCAGTATCAAATACCCAGGTGCTACTACGAGCATTAGTAAGGTACACATCAATAACATGTATATCAAGTATACCTTTGTTCAGTTTGCCATCCTTCTTATCCGCCAAATACTTGGGGCAGTTCTGCTTCCAGTGACCAGTCCCTTTGCAGTAGAAGCACTCAGTTTCAGGATTGGGTCCAGACTTGGGCTTCTTCCCGGGAGCGACAACTTGCTTGCCATTCTTTTTTAAGTTCCCCTTCTTTCCCTTGCCCTTTTTCTTGAAACTAGTGGTCTTGTTAAGCATCAACACTTGATGCTCTTTCTTGATTTCTACCTCCGCAGCGTTGAGCATAGCGAAGAGCTCAGGAATTGTCTTATCCATCCCTTGCATATTATAGTTCATCACGAAGCCTTTGTTGCTTGGTGGCAGTGATTGAAGAACTCTGTCAATAACACTATCATCTGGAAGATTAACTCCCAGCTGAGTCAAGTGGTTATGATACCCAGACATTCTGAGTATGTGTTCACTGACAGAACTGTTCTCCTCCATCTTGCAGCTGTAGAACTTGTTGGAGACTTCATATCTCTCAACTCGGGCATTTGCATGAAATATCAACTTCAACTCCTGGAACATCTCATACGGTCCATGATGTTCAAAACGTCTTTGAAGTCCCGATTCTAAGCCGTAGAGCATGGCACACTAAACTATAGAGTAGTCATCAGACCACGTCTGCCAGACGTTCAAAGCGTCTACATTAGCGGGAGGGGGCTTGTCACCTAGAGGTGCATCAAGAACATAATTCTTCTGTGCAACAATGAGGATAATCCTCAAGTTACGGACCCAGTGCTACCATCATCTTTCAACTTAGCTTTCTCTAGGAACGCATTAAAATTCAAGGGAACGGTAGCACGGGCCATTGATCTATAACATAGATATGCAAAAACTATCAGGACTAAGTTCATGATAAATTAAGTTCAATTAATCATATTACTTAAGAACTACCACTTAGATAGACATCCCTCGAGTCATCTAAATGATCACGTGATCCATATCAACTAAACCATGTCTGATCATCACGTGAGATGGAGTAGTTTTCAATGGTGAACATCTCTATGTTGATCATATATTTACTATATGATTCACGTTCAACCTTTCGGTCTCCAGTGTTCCGAGGCCATGTCTGTACATGCTAGGCTCGTCAAGTTTAACCCGAGTATTCCGCATGTGCAAAACTGTCTTGCACCCGTTGTATGTGAACGTAGAGCTTATCACACCCGATCATCACGTGGTGTCTCAGCACGACGAACTGTCGCAACAGTGTATACTCAGGGAGAACACTTATACCTTGAAATTTTAGTGATGGATCATCTTATAATGCTACCGCCGTACTAAGAAAAATAAGATGCATAAAAGATAAACATCAGATGCAATCAAAATATGTGACATGATATGGCCATCATCATCTTGTGCCTTTGATCTCCATCTCCAAAGCACCGTCATGATTTCCATCATCACCGACTTAACACCTTGATCTCCATCGTAGCGTCGTTGTCGTCTCGCCAACTATTTCTTCTACAACTATAGCTAATGCATAGTGATAAAGTAAAGCAATTACATGGCGATTGCATTTCATACAATAAAGCGACAACCATAAGGCTCCTGCCAGTTGCCGATAACTTCTACAAAACATGATCATCTCATACAATAACGTATATCACATCATGTCTTGAGCATATCACATCACAACATGCCCTGAAAAAACAAGTTAGACGTCCTCTACTTTGTTGTTGCAAGTTTTATGTGGCTGCTACGGGCTTCTAGTAAGAACCGTTATTACCTACGCATCAAAACCACAACAGTGATTTATCAAGTTTGCTGTTTTAACCTTCAACAAGGACCGGCCAAAGTCAATTTCGATTCAACTAAAGTTGGAGAGACAGACACCCGCCAGTCACCTTTGTGCAAAACTAGTTGCATGTCCGTCAGTGGAACCGGTCGCATGAACGTGGTCGTGTAAGGTTGGTCCGGACGACTTCATCCAACAATACCGCCGAATCAAAATAAGACATTGGTGGTAAGCAGTATGACAATCACCGCCCATAACTCTTTGTGTTCTACTCGTGCATATCATCTACGCATAGACCTGGCTCGGATGCCACTGTAGGGGAACGTAGCATGCAATTTCAAAAAAATTCCTACGCTCACGCAAGATCTATCTAGGAGATGCATAGCAACGAGAGGGGGAGAGTGTGTCACCATACCCTCGTAGACCGAAAGCGGAAGCGTTTGACAACGCGGTTGATGTAGTCAAACTTCTTCTCGATCCGACCAATCAAGCACCGAACGGACGGCACCTCTGAGTTCTGCACACGTTCAGCTCGATGACGTCCCTCGAACTCTTGATCCAGCAAAGTGTCAAGGGAGTGTTCCGTCAGCACAACAGCGTGGTGACGGTGATGGTGAAGTGATCCGCGCAGGGCTTCGCCTAAGCACTACGTGAATATGACCGGAGGCGTAAACTGTGGAGGGGGACGCCGCACACGGCTTGGAACAATTGATGTGTGTTGTAGGCGCCCCCCATTTATATAAAGGAGGGAGGGGGAGGAGGCCGGCCCTAGGCGCACCCAAGTAGGAGGAATCCTACTTGGGCTCCCAGTTGGATCCCCCCCCTTTCCTTTTACCGGAGAGGGAAAGGGGGAAAGAGAGAGAGGGCGAGAAGGAAAGGGGGGCGCCACCCCCTCCCCTAGTCCAATTCAGTCCCCTTCCCTGTAGGGGGCGCGCCACCCCTTGGTGGGCTGGTGTGCCGCCCTCTTATGGCCCATATGGCCCATATCTTCCCCCAGGGGGTTCCGGTAACCCCCCGGTACTCCGATATGAACCCGATACACTCCGGAACATTTCCGGTGTCCGAATACTATCATCCAATATATCAATCTTTACCTCTCGACCATTTCGAGACTCCTCGTCATGTATGTGATCTCATCTGGGACTCCGAACAACATTCGGTCACCAAATCACATAACTCATATAATACAAATCGTCATCGAACGTTAAGCGTGCGGACCCTACGGGTTCGAGAACTGTGTAGACATGACCGAGACACTTCTCTGGTCAATAACCAATAGCGGAACCAGGATGCTCATATTGGCTCCCACATATTCTACGAAGATGCTTATCGGTCGAACCGCAATGACAACATATGTTATTCCCTTTGTCATCGGTATGTTACTTGCTCGAGATTCGATTGTCGGTATCTTCATACCTAGTTCAATCTCGTTACCGGCAAGTCTCTTTACTCGTTCCGTAATGCATCATCCCACAACTAACCCATTAGTCACATTGCTTGCAAGGCTTATCATGATGTGCATTACCGAGAGGGCCCAGAGATACTCTCCGATACTCGGAGTGACAAATCCTAATCTCGATCTATGCCAACCCAACAAACACCTTCGGAGATACCTGTAGAGCATCTTTATAATCACCCAGTTACATTGTGACGTTTGATAGCACACAAGGTATTCCTCCGGTATCCGGGAGTTGCATAATCTCATAGTCAAAGGAATATGTACAAGTCATGAAGAAAGCAATAGCAATAAAACTTAACGATCACTATGCTAAGCTAACGGATGGGTCTTGTCCATCACATCATTCTCCTAATGATGTGATCCCGTTCATCAAATGACAACACATGTCTATGGTTAGGAAACTTAACCATCTTTGATTAACGAGCTAGTCCAGTAGAGATACTAGGGACACTGTGTTTTGTCTATGTATCCACACATGTATCAAGTTTCCGGTTAATACAATTCTAGCATGAATAATAAACATTTATCATGATATAGGAAATATAAAATAACAACTTTATTATTGCCTCTAGGGCATATTTCCTTCACAAAGATGTGCACTTTGCATTCATGATGATTGAACCATCAAGAGAAAAGGTAGCCAGCCGATTCTCCGTGATGATAATTTGCGTATACATTAAGCCGTGTAATTTCCAACGTGAGGAAACAGTTGGGGAACGTAGTATTTCAAAAAAAATTCCTACGATCACGCAAGATCTATCTAGGAGGAGCATAGTAACGAGCAGGGAGAGTGTGTCCACGTACCCTCTTAGACCGAAAGCGGAAGCGTTTAGTAACGCGGTTGATGTAGTCGAACGTCTTCATGATCCAACCGATCCAAGTATCGAACGTACGTCACCTCCGTATTCAGCACACGTTCAGCACGATGACGTCCCTCGAGCTCTTGATCCAGTTGAGGACGAGGGAGAGTTTCGTCAGCACGACGGCGTGGCGACGGTGATGATGAAGTTACCAGTGCAGGGCTTTGCCTAAGCACTACGACGATATGACCGAGGTGTGTAACTATGGAGGGGGGCACCGCACTCGGCTAAGACAAAATCTTGGAGTACCTTTGGGGTGCCCCCTGCCCACGTATATAAAGGAGGGAGGGAGAGAGGCCAGCCCCCATGGGGCGCGCCAAGAGTATGGAGTCCTACTAGGACTTCCAAGTCCTAGTAGGAATCCCTTTCCCTTTTCGGAGTAGGAGAGAAGGAAAGAGGGAAAGAGAGAGGGAGTAGGAAAAGGCAAGGGGGCGCCGCCCCCTTCCCCTAGTCCAATTCGGACCCATGGGGGGGCGCCACCTCCCCTTGGCCTGCCTCCTCTTTTCTTGTATGGCCCAATAAGGCCCATTACTTCTCCCAGTGAATTCCCGTAACTCTCCGGTACTCCGAAAAATACCCGAATCACTCAGAACCTTTTCGATGTCCGAATATAGGCTTCCAATATATGAATCTTTACCTCTCGACCATTTCGAGACTCCTCGTCATGTCCGTGATCTCATCCGGGACTCCGAACAAACTTCGGTCATCAAATCACATAACTCATAATACAAATCGTCATCGAACGTTAAGCGTGCGGACCCTACGGGTTCGAGAACTATGTAGACATGACCGAGACACATCTCCGGTCAATAACCAATAGCGGAACCTGGATGCTCATATTGGCTCCTACATACTGTACGAAGATCTTTATCGGTCAAACCGCATAACAACGTACGTTTGTTCCCTTTGTCATCGGTATGTTACTTGCCTGAGATTCGCTCGTCGGTATCATCATACCTAGTTCAATCTCGTTACCGGCAAGTCTCTTTACTCGTTCCGTAATGCATCATCCCGCAACTAACTCATTAGTCACAATGGTGATGTGCATTACCGAGAGGGCCAGAGGTACCTCTCCGATACACGGAGTGACAAATCCTAATCTCGATCTATGCCAACTCAACAAACACCTTCAGAGACATCTGTAGAGCATCTTTATAGTCACCCAGTTACGTTGTGACGTTTGATAGCACACGAGGTGTTCCTCCGGTATTCGGGAGTTGCATAATCTCATAGTCAGAGGAACATGTATAAGTCATGAAGAAAGCAATAGCAATAAAACTTAACGATCAATATGCTAAGCTAATGAATGAGTCATGTCCATCACATCATTCTCCTAATGATGTGTTCTCGTTCATCAAATGACAACACATGTCTATGGTCAGGAAACTTAACCATCTTCGATTAACAAGCTAGTCAAGTAGAGGCATACTAGGGACACTTTATTTGGTCTATGTATTCACAAATGTATCAAGTTTCCGGTTAATACAATTCTAGCATGAATAATAAACATTTATCATGATATAAGGAAATATAAAATAACAACTTTATTATTGCCTCTAGGGCATATTTCCTTCAGAAACCTGTCACATATCGACACCATGTATAGAGTCATTGCATGAACAACTCAGGGAGACCAGTCATAGGTCCTTACCGTCAATAGAAAAGGTGACCAGCTATGCATAGTGACATGCCATATAACATTAGTCCACAGTTTCCATCATAAAATCTGGCCAATATATGATACATTGTATATACATATACAAACACCTGACGAAGGACCCGGCAATATTGGAACTACGGGTTCCAGAACATCAGAGACAAAACTTGACCAACTATGGATAATGACATGTCATTTATTTAACCCACAAATTCTAACAGGCAACCCGGACAAGTCTTCTATGTAAAGAGTTATATGAACGCCTCGGAGAAAACATGGCATTGTCGGAATTGTAGGCTCGAAAATATCAAAGAGAAAAGGTTACCTACTGTGCATGGTAATATCTCCTATAGCTTTAAGAGAAGTGCATGGATAAACCATAGGCAAATTAACCCACTTTGGAAAACTTATTTCTAAATACCAAAAAGTTTTGAAAAAATTCCCACGCGTACATCTTCATATTTTATGTGCACGCAGATAGTTTCGCGAAAAAATAACTTTTTCTGGCCTATGCAAAAAGGCAAAAAAATGTGTCATGGAATGCTACTTAAAAACACTGGATTTTATTTTTTGCAGAGGCAAAAAAAAAAGATTTCCTCACGAAACTTTGTGCCGCGCACACATATTCTAAAGATGTATGCGTGATTGTTTTTTAACATTTTAAAAGGTGCTTAAAATGCATTTTTTGAAAAGTGGGTTCATGTGCCCATGCGTGCAGGACGTGCCCTCTCGTAGCTTCAACCCACATTTACCAGCATTAAACCGCAATGTTTGACATAGATAGAGTTGCATAAAAAATATCAATGAGGGCAATAATTTTATTATATAAAAACTGATTGTGAGTGAATGAAAAAAATATTTGACGAAATTTCTTTTATTACAGTCCCGACGCATCATACCTTATGTCCATAAGATAAGATGGTACCTTTAGCATTAAATGAGTGTATAGGTCTAACTATATCAATGCATGCATCGTATCGTAAAATTATATCTTTGGCATTAAAATGAGCGTATACATATAACTTTATTAATGCATTCATCGTATCGTAAGATTATATCTCTGGCATTAAGATGAACGTATACATATAACTCTACCAATGAGAGTGCATCATACCTTAAGGTCATATCTTTAGCAATAATAACCGGTGGCACGTACCCCATCGTTCCAGTGCACACCACCATCCTCGCCCCATGCGCCTCCTATTTAAAACACCTCACGCGAGCTGAATCCCATCCATCGAAGCAAAACACCACATACAATCTACCGCCGTGCTTACCCACTTCCCTCACATCACGACACAACTAGCCTTGCCTTGCACCTATGGCGCCCACAGTGGCCGGATCACTACTGCCCCTGTCGGTCATCGTCCTTGCGACGGTCGCATCGACCGTTCTGCTGGCGCCGGTGGCGGCGAAGGACATTGACGCGCTCTTGGCCCTGAAGAGCGGCTTACATGACCCCAACGGCGCATTGAAGAGCTGGGACCCGCAGCTGGTGAACCCTTGCACTTGGTTCTACATCACGTGCGGCGACAGCAACCGCGTCACCCGCATGTGAGTAGAGTTGGATACCTCCATTCCCATACGCGAAATTCTGATTGCGTCCCTGTGCGTGCCTCCGGTACCCCACGTATTTCAAAACAATTGGTGTTCAAGGATTGTCCTAAGTCAAACTATAAAACAAAATCTGTTTCATTAGATTTATGGCGAAATATATTTTCACATATGAATAGTATTACTAGGGTCGCGCTATTCGTCACCCTGAGTAATAGTTATTCTTCACCCCCTCTCTATTTTGACATCAATGCACCGTATTTTTACATTTCGTAAAAAAATTCTTATTTCATTCATAAAAAAACGTTAGAAAATATGTACTCGCCGTAAAAAAAAATATGTTACGTAAATTTATGAATGTAAAAACATAGTGTAAAACATACATAAAAATGCGATTTTTTGGGTCTTATAACCTATATTTTTGTTTTTTTATACCAAATTTTACATATTGAACCAATATGCATGTAACTATTTATATTCTAAACGTAATTTATTTAGGAAGCGATCGTAAGATTACCTCCGGTGAAGAATAACTTATTCTGCATCTTGAGTGATAAATTTTATCTACCACCAGTGGTAGTTACCACCTGTCGGAGTAAATGGTCACGGGTAGCCTAACCGACTCCCCTTGGCTCTTTGAAGAATTATCAAGCCATTTAAGCCTTCAATCATACAAAGCATAGGGCCGCCTTCCCCCGATCGGCTGTCCCAGGGCCGACTCCCAGAAGGCGACCCTACCTCATAAACCTCCCCCAAGGAAGATACGAGATAGCCGACTCCAGAAAGCCGGCCCCAAGAGGACCGACTCCCAGAAGCCGGCCATGAAAAAAGCCGACTCCCAGAAGCCGGCCATGAAGAAAGTCGGCTCCCATGAGCCGGCCAAGACTGCGCTTATTAAGACTGTACCCACGTAACGGCGATAGGATGGGGCGTGGCCGCAGTACCGCCCACTACCCCCGAATCCCGGGACAGGCATGGCCACAGGGCGCCGTACGGGCCAGCCATCCCCCGTCCGGCGCGGCACTGTAGTCGTGTTGGCCTTGATGTCACCCACGACAGGAGCCAGTACGGCCCGCAGGCGGCGGGCCCCTTTTGCCAGAGAGACGTCCGAAGGCGGCCTGGCCTCCTCTAGTCGGCCAGGGGTGTGGCCGGCTCCCAATAGCCGGCTACCTCCCTCCCTCGAAACATGTGCCTCATTAAGAAGACAAGACGAGGTAAGGCTACAGCGAGAGCTCGCAAGGCGGCGACACTGTAGCCACGCTTACCTCGACAAAGCCCTCGTCATCAGAGGCGAGGCAACAGTAACCAGCCGCCGACAAAGCCCCCAGGCGGTGGGGCCGGCCTGCCGACCAAGAAGCCGGCAGCCGGCGGGACCCACCAGTCGGCGGGTCCCAATGACCGGCGGAGAAGCCGGCGAGCATAGACACTGACGGCTGGGACCCGCGCCCAGCCGGATTACCGTTGTACCCCTGGGGGGTAGGCCTATATAAACCCCGCAGGGCACCCATGTAAAGGGTTGATCTCATAGAGTTTCACACACCGCATAGAAAGAAAAGGAGAGCTAGCCTTGCCCTTCTTCTCCCGCTAGCGAGACAGCTCAAGGAGCACTTGTAGCTACTTGTATTGATCTAGTGATCATGCGGAGACCCCGCAGAGTAGGACTAGGGGTGTTATCTCCACGGAGAGCCCCGAACCTGGGTAAGATCCGCCGGCGTGCATGTCTTCGCCTCATCCCGTTTCCAGGCACCGGCGACGTCTTACTGGCTCCCACAATGATAAGCCACCCGTTGGCATATGTCGCACCTACCACCCGACATTTGGCGCCCACCGTGGGGCCAGGTGCACCGTCGTCCGGAGACCTGTTCTGGACGGGAACCCTTTTCCTCCCCCGCGAGCGCAGCCAGCCTGCTGCACCCGATGGCGCTTGCCCCGACGCGCTGCAAGGCGTTGACGACGCCTGCGCAGCGAGCTGCCTCGCCGATCTTCTTGGCGAGGCTCACATCTCCGACGAGCCCGCGTCCGACGCGGGCACGGACTACCCCGAGAGTCGCCTCGTCAGCCTCCTCGACCAACTTCACGTCTCCAGCAAGCTTGCTGTAGACTTGGAGTCGGTCGGCTCCACCGACCCGATGCTTGTCGACTCCGACACGGCATCGCTCGACGCCTACCCCTGCGACGTGGTAGTCTTCGACGACCCTCTCCCCCGAGCTGACAGCGGTAGCAGCGGTGTCACTGAGGTGCTGGTCATCAGCCGCGTCGCTGAATCGGGCGAGAACGCCCCCGACGCCTTACAAGCGGCGATGCATGACTTGTCCGTCCCCATCCCGGCCGACGCCGACGCCGAGACCCTGGAGGCACGCCGCCTTGCCCTCATCGCGGAGGGCCAGAAGATAGCCTCCATGAGACGCCTCACCGGGGCTCACCAGCGCGAAGGCGACCGCGCCGCCTTCGGTATGCCGCCTCATGGCGGGCCGAGCCGAGCCGGCCTCGTCAAGAAGCGCGGCGCGGCCATCGCCAGCATGCTGGGGGCAGACCGCCCCGTCTACGCCACACCGCTCGAGAATCTGCGAGCCGCTCAGGCGGCCGCTGAAGAGCTAAATGGGCTGCGGGCTGATGAGCTCCCCTACATGACAAGGCGCATCCAGCAGCTGATCGACGCGGCCGCAGAACGGCATGAAGCCGGCGCCCGCGCTGAGAGTCCTCCCCTATGCCGAGAGCACGCCGCGACATCCCGATCGCCGACTGCGAGCGGCGCCCGCGCAAGGAAAGACAAGGAGCCGGCTGCTAGCCGCAGCCGGACTCGGCTCACCATCGAGCGCGACGCGGAAGGCCGCCCTCGAGCAGTGGAGCGCCAAGGCAATCCGCCTCCTCCCCCGCCTCGGGGGGAGAGATATCCCACCCCGCCACTTGTCACACATCCGACTCTCGGTGGTCGACTAGGCTACCGCGAAGGAGTCGGCGAGAACGACGCCCGCCACCGGATCGACCGCCTAGCTCGATCCCTGGCGCTAGAAGAAGAAGACGATGTCGGCCCGCCATGCTTTGGCCCCCGCATCCGCGATGAGCCCTTCCCCAAAGGGTTTTCGCTCCCCAAAGACACGCCCAAGTACAACGGCTCTGTGAAGCCGGAAGATTGGCTCATCGACTACTCCACCGCTGTCAGCATGGCGAACGGCAACCGGCGCGTAGCCGTGAAGTACGTCCCTCTCATGCTGCAAGGCACGGCACGCACCTGGCTCAACAGCCTCAAGCCCTACAGCGTCAACAGCTGGCTGGACTTCACGGAAGTCTTCGTCCGCAACTTCACCAGCACGTACAAGCGGCCTCCCAAGCCCCGCCAGCTCTCCCTATGCGTCCAAGGGCCCGACGAGTCGACCCGCGACTACCTAACGCGGTGGGCCGAGCTCCGCAACTCCTGCGAGGGGGTGCACGAGGTGCAGGCCATCGAATACTTCACCGCCGGGTGCCGAGAAGGCACCCTCCTCAAGCACCGACTCCTCTGCGATGAGCCGGCTACCCTCGACGAGTTGTTGGTCATTGCAGACAAGTACGCCACAGCTGACTCCTCGAAGAAGACCGAGCTCCGAGTAGGCGCCTCTGGGAAGGTGCTCGCTCCGGCTCCTAAGACGCCGGCTGGCGACTCCAATCGGCGCCCCTACCAGAACGACCACAAGCGCAAGGCCCCTATGCCGCCTTCCACTAGTCGGCAGGTGGCCACGGTCGAAGACAAGCAGCCTGAAGAGCGGCCCGCTCCCAAGAAGAAGGGCGGCAGGCCGGCTTGGCAGCCGGCCTTCTCCTACGAGCAGACTCTCGATGCCCCCTGCAAGTTCCACAGCGGCGCGAAGCCGTCCAACCACACGACCCGAAAGTGCCACTGGCTCACCCGGATCTCCAAGGGCGAGGGGTTGGTGCCGCCTCCGCCTCCCGGCCCGCCGCCTCCAGCCCCCCAGCAGCTGGCTGCTCGACCAGCAGTCGGAGCCATCCAAGATGAGTTCCCTGATGAGCATGCCGCCTACATCGTCTTCACGAGCCAGGTTGAAGACAAGCGCGGCCGGCGCCGACAGCACCAAGAGGCCAACGCAGTCGCCTCCAGCAGTCCCGAGTTCATGCATTGGTCCGAAAGGCCTATCAACTGGAGCCGGGCCGATCACCCAGAGGTGATGCTGTCCCCTGGCTCCTACGCATTGGTGTTGGATGTCACTCTCGCAACAGAGAGGCGGGCTGCCCGATTCTCCCGCGTTCTGATTGATGGCGGGAGCAGTATCAACATACTGTACCGCGACACCATGGAAAAGTTGAACCTCAAGGCGAAGCAGCTCATGCCGAGCCGGACCGTTTTCCATGGCATTGTACCCGGCCTGTCCTGTCCCCCGATTGGCAAGATCATGATGGATGTTCTCTTCGGAGACAAGGATCATTTTCGCCGAGAAGTGATCTGGTTCGAGGTAGTGGATCTGGAAAGCCCTTACCACGCTTTGCTTGGCCGACCTGCTCTAGCCAATTTCATGGCTGTGCCCCACTATGCCTACCTGAAGATGAAGATGCCGAGCTCAAAGGGGATCATCACAGTGGCCGGCGACTACAAGAAGTCCATCGAGTGCGCTGTAGCCAGCAGCCGACTGGCCGAGTCCCTCGTAGTGGCAGAAGAGAAGAAGATGATGGATCGAGTTGTGGCCATGGCCGACAAGCAGCCGGCCTTGTCCCCCAACCCCAAGGAATATGATGCGCAGCACTCCTTCCAGCCGGCCAAGGAGACGAAGAAGATACCTCTGGACCCGGAGAACCCGGAGAGGTTTGTAGTCATTGGTGCAAACCTGGACAGTAAATAGGAAGGCGAGCTCGTCGACTTCCTCCGTGAGAATCGAGACATTTTTGCATGGTCCCCAAAGGACATGCCGGGTGTTCCGAAGGATTTCGCCGAGCACAAATTACACGTCCGAGCGGACGCGAAGCCGGTCAAGCAGCCCCTCCGCAGACTGTCAGAAGAGAAGAGAAGAATCGTAGGAGAAGAGATAGCTCGGCTCCTTGCCGCCGGCTTTTTTATGGAAGTGTTTTTCCCAGAGTGGCTTGCCAACCCAGTCTTGGTGTTGAAGAAGAATAACAAATGGCGTATGTGTATAGACTACACTAGCCTCAACAAGGCATGCCCCAAGATCCGTTTGCTCTGCCACGGATTGATCAAGTAATAGATTCCACAGCCGGATGCGAGCTATTGAGTTTTTTGGATGCCTACTCAGGATATCACCAGATAAAGTTGGACCCAGCCTACCGCCTGAAGACCGCCTTCATCACACCATTCGGAGCTTTCTGTTACCTGACTATGACATTCGGCTTGAGGAATGCCGGTGCCACTTTTCAGCGTTGCATGCAGAAATGCCTCCTCAAGCAACTCGGCAGAAATTCCCACGTCACGTAGACGATATTGTGGTGAAGACAGAAAAGCGTGGCACCCTGCTGGAAGACCTCAAAGAAACATTTGCCAACTTGCGCCGATTCCAGATCAAGCTCAACCCCGAGAAATGCGTGTTCGGAGTACCAGCCGGCCAGCTTCTAGGCTTTCTGGTCTCCGAACGCGGCATTGAGTGCAACCCTGTGAAGATCAAGGCCATTGAGAGAATGGAGATTCCCACCAAGCTACGAGACGTTCAGAAGTTCACCGGGTGCCTGGCCTCCCTAAACCGCTTTATCAACCGGCTAGGAGAGAAGGCTCTCCCCCTGTACCGACTCATGAAGAAATCCACTCATTTCGAGTGGAATGACCAAGCAGACCAAGCCTTCCATGAGTTGAAGAAGATGCTGACCACTCCACCTGTCCTGGCGGCGCCGACTGAGAAGGAGCCCATGCTCCTCTACATTGCCGCAACTAGCCGAGTGGTCAGTACAGTTGTCGTGGTCCAGCGCCCAGAAGAAGGCTGAGCCCAGCTAGTCCAGAGGCCGGTATATTATCTAAGCGAAGTACTATCCAGCTCAAAGCAAAACTACCCACACTACCAGAAGATGTGCTATGGAGTATACTTCGCCGCCAAGAAACTGAAGCCCTACTTTCAAGAGCATCCCATCACGGTCGTGTGCACCGTCCCGCTTGCCGAGATCATAGGCAGCCGGGATGCATCTGGCCGGGTAGCTAAATGGGCCATTGCACTTGCACCTTACACAATCTTCTATCAACCCCGCACCGCCATCAAGTCCCAAGCGTTGGCTGACTTCCTCGTCGACTGGGCCGAGACCCAGTACCTACCGCCGGCTCCCGACTCTACTCATTGGCGGATGCACTTCGACGGGTCCAAGATGCGCACCGGCTTGGGAGCCGGCATCGTCCTCACCTCTCCCAAAGGCGACAAGCTCAGATACACGCTGCAAATCCATTTTGCCGCCTCCAACTATGTGGCTGAGTACGAGGCGCTCATACACGGGCTCCGGCTAGCCAAAGAGCTCGGCATACGCCGGATCCTGTGTTATGGCGACTCGGACTTGGTGGTCCAGCAGTCGTCTGGCGACTGGGACGCCAAGGATGCAAACATGGCGAGCTATCGATTCCTCGTCCAGCAGATTAGTGGATACTTTGAAGGGTGCGAGTTCCTTCATGTGCCACGGGCCGACAACGACCAAGCAGATGCCCTGGCACGGATCGGCTCCACCCGACAGGCCATACCAACCGGTGTCTCTCTCCAGCGCCTCCTCAAACCGTCTATCAAGCCGTCTCCAGAGTCGGACTCTATCTTCGTACCGCCTGCCCCTGACGCAGCCGGATCCGACTGGAGGGACCCAGCAGGCGGCTCGAGGACTTCGACAAGCGACCCGGGGACTGTCGTAGTCGCACTCGGCTCGGGGACTTCAGAACCCGGCCCGGGGACTGCAGCGACACAAGAAGCAGTGGCCGACTCCAACTCCCCAACACCCAACCCACCCACCCGAGTCACAGTGGCCGTACTAACAGTAGAAGAAGTCACAGCTCCATCATGGGCCCAGCCCATCCTCAACTTCCTAGTCAACAGAGAGCTGCGGACTAATGAGATCTCGGCAACACTAGTGCAACGCCGAGCCGGAGCATATGCGATAATAAACAGAGAACTTGTCAAGCGCAGCGTCACTGGAGTCTTCCAGCGCTGCGTTGAGCCAGAGAAAGGTGTAGCAATCCTCAAGGATATCCACCAAGGCGAATGCGGCCACCACGCAGCCTCAAGATCACTTGTGGCCAAAGCTTTCCGCCATGGTTTCTTCTGGCCGACTGCTTTGGAAGACGCCAAAGAGATAGTCAAATGCTGCAAAGGATGCCAAGTCTTTAGTTCCAAGCAACACCTGCCGGCTTCTGCACTCAAGACCATCCCCCTCACCTGGCCCTTTGCCGTTTGGGAGCTGGACATGGTGGGCCCATTCAAGACAGCCCGCGGCGGCATGACACATCTGCTTGTCGCCGTGGACAAATTTACCAAGTGGATTGAAGCAAAGCCGATCAAGAAGCTGAACGGGCCGACTGCCGTGACATTCGTCGCAGACATCACTACTCGGTATGGTGTGCCACACAGCATCATCACCGACAACGGCACAAATTTTGCCAAGGGAGCACTGGCACGTTTCTGCGCGACACAGGGCATCCGACTGGACTTAGCGTCCGTTGCCCACCCGCAGTCAAACGGCCAGGTCGAGCGAGCAAACGGACTCATCCTCTCTGGCATCAAGCCCCAACTGGTCGTACCACTGGAGCGATCGGCCGGTTGCTGGCTCGATGAGCTGCCAGCTGTCCTCTGGAGTCTGCGTACTACCCCAAACAAGTCAACCGGCTTCACTCCGTTCTTCCTTGTATATGGTGCCGAGGCTGTCATCCCAACTGACATCGAGTTCGACTCGCCTCGGGTCACCATGTACACGGAGGCGGAGGCCAAGGAAGCGCGAGAAGACGGCGTCGACATGCTGGAAGAAGGCCGGCTGTTAGCACTCACCCGATCCGCCATCTACCAGCAGGGTTTGCGCCGTTACCACAACCAAAAGGTCAAGCCAAGATCTTTCCAAGAGGGCGACCTTGTGCTTTGGCTGATCCAGCGAACAGCCGGCCAGCACAAGCTCTCGGCCCCTTGGGAAGGCCCTTTCGTCATCAGCAAGGCACTAGGCAACAACTCCTACTACCTGATCGACGCACAAAAACCAAGAGCACGCAAGAGGGATGATTCCGGCAAGGAGTCGGAGCGACCATGGAACGCGAACCCCCTGAGAAGATTTTACAGTTGAAAGCAGTATGTACCACGCTACCATTTTTTATTAAATATGAGAACAACGGGTCCCCCGAGGAGCACTCGGGGACTGCCCTCCTTTATCTATGAATGATGAGCGTCATACTCATGAATGTATTATTACATTTGATTTTCTGTCCGGCACCGGGTTCGACTAGTCGGCCCGGGGACTGGCCGCCTTAAGTTATATTAAAAGTTCTACCTGAAGTCAGACAAGTAGTGTGCCGGCACCCGAGCCCTCTCTTGTTGAAAGTCGCAGCTCGAAGAACCGACTGTCCGACTGGCAAGAGCCAAAGGCAGAAAGAATGCCCACACGAAAAACGGCTAAGGACTAACGAACTTATATAACGCAAAGACGGCCTCCAACCACGCCTACCGGCTGTCAAAACAGCCGGCTGGCCGGCCTCCCAATCACTTCGCTATAATCCAACTAGAGTACTTGCCCTCCCAAGCACTTCCCCAGCCACAGATTGCAGAGCAGCTGGCCGGCTGGGAAGGCGGCAACCAAGGGAGGGCGGCAAAGGAAACAGCCGAAGGATGAAAAGCAAAGAACAAGGGAAAGCCAAACGCATGCATAATTATATTTACACATAAGGCCCCAAACAGGCTGGCAGTCAATATAGTTCGAATACACTCCCAGTGGGTGAAATTGTGCAAACTTAACAAAACACTATTCCAAGAATGGTGAAACAGGAAAGTAGAGGCAGCAGACTAGACCAAAGGCGCAGCAGGGGAGCCGGGCTGGTCGGGGGAGACGGCGCCGCCGGCTGGAAGAGTGGCCGGCTGGCGGGTCTCGGCTTGATCATCGCCGGCTGTAGGCGGTGCACCCACGCGTGCCTTGTTGCTGGAGGCACGGTCAAGCTGAGGCTGACCGGCCGCTCCACCATCTGGCGCAGCGTCTTCACCCTCCTCCTCCTCCTCGCCCTCGTCGCTGGAGTCGATCTCCTTCGCCGAGTCCTCGCCGTCTGCCGGGTTCAGCCCGAACCACTCCTCCGGCTGGGCAACGCCGTTGTCGTCCACCTCAGGAGCGAAGGCGCTGGTGTCGGTGTAATCGGCAATCGCCGAAGCCCGCTGGATGATAGCCAGCCGCGCCGGCTCCAGCTCTGTGTCGGCCTCCTGCCGCCAGGTGGCCAGCTGGTCCGGACTCAGCTCGGGATACCAGGCCTTGGCGAACTCCAGCGCCCGCCTGGCGCCGGACCGAGCCGCAGAAGCCTTCCACGCCTCGAAGCGGCCGACCGCCACCTCCAGCCAGTCGGCCGTCCGACTGGGGTGCGGGGAATCACCTCACCAGGCCAGAGAGCGGCCAACACCTGCGCCCCAATACGCTGAAGCCGGCGGAGCATGCGATGAGCCGGCTGAAGGCGGGCCTGAATCGCCAAGAGCTGCTCCTCCATCGACGGGCGAGCATTTGGCGCGATCTCGGCGCCAGCCTGCCTGCGTGCCTTGCGGTGGGCCTCGACGACCTGGTTGGCGGCGGTAGAGTAGCCAGGGCAGTACTCTGCGCAAGGAAGAAAGAGAAAGAAGAGAAAAACACCAAGTCAGAAAATGAGCTAAACAGCAAGCGGCAAGCAAGGACGAAGAAGAAGGCGGCCTACCGTCAACCAAGTCTTCGATCTGGCCATAGCCGTTGATCAGCGTCTGCTTCGCTTCAGCCCAGCTGGCCGCCTCTGTCTCATACTCGGCTTGGAGGGCGGCCTCGCTGTCCTGCACCGCCTTTAGGGCCGCCTTGTGGCTCTTCTCCTGGTCGGCCAACCTCTTGGCCAGGCGGTCACGCTCCTGTGCCAAGGCGTCAAACTCGGCCTCCTTAGCACGGAGGGCGGCCTGGGCCCCGCCCAGCTGTTCCCTCAGACTGGCGTTGGCCGCTGCAGGGATGGCAGAAAAGAAAGAAGCAATAAGGAAGAAGTCGTCAAGGAAGATCCGACCCGACTGCTCAGCAGTCGGCCCGAATCTCGGGGACTACACCCAGTGGGTGCACTGACGCGCCCCCACGTGAGATAAAAGACGAAGCACTTACCCCGGCTCTCAGACAGATCAGCATTCTTCTGGGTCAGCTCCCGAGCCTGGGAGTTGAAGGCAGCCGCGCGGAGGTTGTGGTAGTTCTGCAAGTCAGGCAGAGGAGCGAATGAGAACAAGAATAGCAAAATAAGGCCCGCTAAGAAGTTCCAAGCCGCCTGCTCTGCAGCCGACTCGGAACTCGGGGACTACACCCAGTGGGTGCGCTGACGCGCCCCCACGGAAGAAACCAAGATCAGAAAAAAGCAAAAATAAGAAGACTAACCCGAATGGCCGTCCGCGTCGCAAGGAACTCGTCATTATATTTCCTCAGCGCCGCAGCCTGAGACTGAAGCCGGTTCCGGACGTCCTGCGCTGCCACGTTCACCACGGCCGTCCCTCCACCCGGCGTCCACCCCGAGCTGGCGCTGGCCGCCTCCATGTCCTCGGCCGATGAGCTGGAGCCCGCGGCCTTCTGCGGCTCCGATGCGGCCTTCCCCGTGCGCTGGCGCGATGGCGACTGGACCACCAGATCCGTCCTCGCGGCCGGCTCGCCTCCAGCCGATTGCGCAGGCGACAAGTTAGGCCGGCCGCCTTGGGTCGCCCCAGTCGGCGGGATGACGCCTCCCTCTCCGGGATGACGACGTCGTCCTCCCTCTCCAATCCCGGCTGGTCGCCGCCGGCTTCCTCTGGCGGGGGCTCTGGGGCCTCAGGCGCGGCGACGCGCAGAGGGGTGACGAGCAAGGCCCCCTCCGCCATCGCCGCGGCCGCAGCCTCCGCTTGGGCCTTGGCCGCTGCGTCGGCGTGCGCCTTCGCCGCCTCCTCCTCCTATGCCGCCTTGGCGGCAGCCGCCCTCAACTCCTCCGCCTCCCGCTCCTCCCGCGCCTCCCGCACGTTTCGCTTCGTCGCTGCCTGAAGCTCGGCACGGGGGTCCACGCGGCGGGTGGTGCTCCCGGATCCTCCCGGCGATCCAACGACGGAGGCGGCAGCAACCCGCTCGAGCGACAGCGAAGCCCAGATTTTTTGAGAAAGGATAAGGATTCAGAAATCACCAAAGGAAAGAAGAAAGAATGTACAAAGGAGTATACGCTTACGCCGACACCGTCTGCGGCTGCTTCACCACCTTGCGGAAGCGGGCCGCCTTCGCGGCCGCCTCATCCCGCCTGGTCGCCGCCGCCCCGCCCTTGGGCTTCTTCGGCCGACTGCCGAACAAGCCCGACGCGGTACGACGCTTCTGCCCGCCGCCCCGAGCGGGCGGCTGGCGGCGTGGGACGATTTCCGCCTCGTCGTCGTCCGGCCAGTCGTCGAAGCTGGCTCCAAGCCCGGAGCCGCCTGCCTCGCCGCCGGCTTCGCCGCCACCCGCCTCGGTGTTGTCATCCATGGCGGCCGCCCCCAAGTCATGGTCCTCCAGGTCGTGCTCCGCCCGGTCGGGGAGGAATCGGCGCTCCGCCTCCGACCAGGCTGCAGGTCGAAGGAGAGGGCTCTGCCGAGATGTGCCGACTGGTCAGAGTCGGCCAAAAGGAACTCGGCGACAAAACTAAGAGAAGAAAGGGGAAAAGAGAACATACCGTGGGCGGTGGATGTGCCCGGAAATATGGTTCCTTGCCAAACCATCATTCTGCGGAAAGCTTGCAGTTCGCGAGGTAATTCACCATATGGGCCACCTCGTCGTGCAGCATGTCCTTGGTGCACATCCGACTCGGATCGAGCTGGCCGCTCATCTGACAGATCGGATGAGGGCGGCTCTGAAGCGGAAGCACCCGGCGCGCGACGAAGGCGGCCAGCAAGTCGGACCCAGTCAGGCCCTCCGACTGGATCATCACCCGCAGTCGGGCGACGGTCGTGGCTCCAGCCTGCGACAGCGTCACGGCCCGATAGGACCACTGGGGCCGCCTCCCAGCCGGCGGGCCGGCTACGTAAGCCGGCAAGTTGACATAGTCGCCTTGCGGAGCGACGTTCTTCACGTAGAAATATGACTTCTGCCAGAGCTTCACCAACTGGATTAACGTGATGACGGGGAAGGGGTTGTCGGCCGCCGGCCTCCGCATCGCAATGAAGGCGCCACTCTGGGCCGGCACGCCCTGCATACGGGTGCCTAGCTTAGATTGGAAGAACTACCCCCAGAGCTCAAGGGTGGGGAGAACACCAAGATAGCCTTCGCACAAGGTGACGAAGGCGGACAGCAGCACCACCGTGTTCGGGGTGAGGTGGTGCGGCTGGAGATGATAGAATTCGAGGAAGGAACGGAAGAAAGCGCTCGCCGGCAGGCCGATGCCACGTAGGAAATGCGAGCGGAAGACTACCCGCTCGCCTTCCTCCGGCTCCGGCGTGATCTCCTTCGCAGGCGCGAGACGGACCCGCACCTGGTCCGCGCCGGGCAACCGCCGCGTCTTGCGGAGGAACTCGATGTGGTCCATATGGACGTTGGAGCCGTCCCAGTCCCCGCCGTACTGCATAGCGGCGTGAGGCTGGCAAGAACAAGTGCGGCGGCGGAGAAAAGAATGGTGGGACGGCGTGGCGGCGAGGCGCTGCTGCGAGGAAAAGCGGGAGGAAGAAGATGGCGGAGAGGAGAGGAGCGTGCGAGCGTCTGCCGCTTCCCCTCCTCCCCCTACTTATAGCCTCGTGCGGCGAAGCCGAGGAGGCGAGGCGTGGGGAGGAACGTGGGATTAACTGCGCCCACTCCCCCACGCCCCGCGATTATTGCGCCCTAACGGCGTGCGGAAACTGCCGCCGGAAGACATGCGGACGGCTTTGGGCTGCAAAGAATCCGCGCCTGGGCCTGGGCGTAGGAGTGGTGGGCCCTCGACCTGCGGCGACGTCTTGTCGCGCGCGTGGGTTGGCAGGCTCTTTTCAGCCAAGGGACGCCACGTGGTTCGCAGGCGACGAGCGTCCGGCCCGCAGCTCGGCGCACGCGCCAACAGACTCCCGCCTTCTGACTTCAAAAATTTTGCCAAGACGGCGCGCCCAACCGACGCCGGCCCTCAGCTGCTGGCTCGTCAAGATGGGAAGCTGACCGAGCTTCTCGACCTCCTCTCAGCCTCGAAGCCCAACCAGCTTCGGGGACTACTGTCGGAGTAAATGGCCACGGGTAGCCTAACCGACTCCCCCTGGCTCTTTGAAGAATTATCAAGCCATTTAAGCCTTCAAGCATACAAAGCATAGGGCCGCCTTCCCCTGACCGGCTGTCCCAGGGCCGACTCCCAGAAGGCGACCCTACCTCATAAACCTCCCCCAAGGAAGATACGAGATAGCCGACTCCAGGAAGCCGGCCCCAAGAGGACCGACTCCCAGAAGCCGGCCATAAAGAAAGTCGACTCCCAGAAGCCGGCCATGAAGAAAGCCGGCTCCCATGAGCCGGCCAAGACTGCGCTTATTAAGACTGTACCCACGTAACGGCGATAGGATGGGGCGTGGCCGCAGTACCGCCCACTACCCCCGAATCCCGGGACAGGCATGGCCACAGGGCGCCGTACGGGCCAGCCATCCCCCGTCCGGCGCGACACTGTAGCCGTGTTGGCCTTGATGTCACCCACGACAGGAGCCAGTACGGCCCGCAGACGGCGGGCCCCTTTTGCCAGAGAGACGTCTGAAGGCGGCCTGGCCTCCTCTAGTCGGCCAGGGGTGTGGCCGGCTCCCAATAGCCGGCTACCTCCCTCCCTCGAAACATGTGCCTCATTAAGAACATAAGACGAGGTAAGGCTACAGCGAGAGCTCGCAAGGCGGCGACACTGTAGCCACGCTTACCTCGACAAAGCCCTCGTCATCAGAGGCGAGGCAACAGTAACCAGCCGCCGATAAAGCCCCCAAGCGGTGGGGCCGGCCTGCCGACCAAGAAGCCGGCAGCCGGCGGGACCCACCAGTCGGCGGGCCCCAATGACCGGCGGAGAAGCCGGCGAGCATAGACACTGACGGCTGGGACCCGCGCCCAGCCGGATTACCGTTGTACCCCTGGGGGGTAGGCCTATATAAACCCCCCAGGGCACCCATGCAAAGGGTTGATCTCATAGAGTTTCACACACCGCATAGAAAGAAAAGGAGAGCTAGCCTTGCCCTTCTTCTCCCGCTAGCGAGACAGCTCAAGGAGCACTTGTAGCTATTTGTATAGATCTAGTGATCATGCGGAGACCCCGCAGAGCAGGACTAGGGGTGTTATCTTCACGGAGAGCCCCGAACCTGGGTAAGATCCGCCGGCGTGCATGTCTTCGCCTCATCCCGTTTCCAGGCACCGGCGACGTCTTACTGGCTCCCACAATGATAAGCCACCCATTGGCATATGTCGCACCTACCACCCGACACCACCACTTGCGTTTGGTATGTTGTATGTAGTATCTGTCAAAATCGAGAGTATGTACGTGTAGTATGTAGTATATAACGATGTTTAGGTAGTGTATATACTACTTTTTAGGTAGTATGTATCATATTTTAAGCATACTCTTTTTTACGTACAAATATATACGTATTTCCTAAATATAACAAAACTATGGGCTCATACGCAATTTTTTCATGTAATTTGCATTGAAATGTCTTAGATATAGTATATGAACATATTTAGAACGATAAAGTCATATATATATAGTACCACATGGTAGTATATGAGACATGTGGGGTAACTACCACTAGGTCATGTAATTTTTGCTTATGATTTTTGCGGATTTTTCTATAGGCTTAGTTAAACTTTGTAAAGTTTGACTTAGAAAGATTATAAAATCCAATTATTTTGGAATGGAGGAAGTGCTTTGTATCCATAGTCACCCTTGTTCGAACTATTGGCTTTGCCAGTGTGGAACTAGATCAGCAAATCGCTTATGGTTGTCTTGGGTTTACAAAAAAATTGGAGTCGATCTTGCTGATCTAATGTTCCGTGTTTGGTTTATGCAATTTTATTTATTTAATTTTTTGGTTTAACGCACAATTTTTGCTACTCTTTTTTAGAGGGTTTTTTTTACTCGGAGTGGAGCAAATGCCCTTTTCCTCTTTTATTTATTTTTTGGAGAGGAGCAAATCCATGGAGTAAAACGTGGAAGAAACGTACTGCTTGGTCGTTTGAATTTATTTAATTTTAGATTAGAAGATTTCAAAAATAGTTAGGCGTATAGTTTTTCTTTTAAAAATACGTATTTTAGAATATAATATGGCTGGATGCATCGTCCAGATGCAGAGGCCGGGATACATCCTCCTTTTCTAAAAATAAAATAAAAAAAGTAGCATTATCATTGTTGCGGCCATACTCGATTGGGATGGGCCTGAAATAGTACAGTAACTATTTATGTGGACGCATGAGAAGATGTCATCGGCGAGACAACGGCCGGCCAGCCCACCCAACCCAATGATGATGGGTGCCACAGGATCGAGGACGTGACCTGAGCTCCAGTCGAGAACGGCGGATCAGACGCCACCACGAGACATGGACAAAAAAAGATGAATTTGGGCGAATCTGGTAGGCCTGGTCCCAAACTCGTGGGCCTGAAGACGATGAACCTGGCCCAGTCAAGGCCTCCTCGAGTGACTGCTTGCTTGGAACACTGTCCTTTTTATATTTCTGGACGCATCTAATTTTTACTGGAGTAGTAATGATATTAATTTGTTTTAACAGAGGCCTTGCCCGCCTGAACCTGTCCGGACCGCTGGCGCCGGAGCTTGGCCAACTGGACCGCCTAGAATATTTGTGAGCCTCTTCAACCCGGTTTATTTCTGCCCGTGACAATTTACCAATGACAATGTTAACTCTATTGGCATCTGATCAATAGGGCAATTTATGACAACCACTTCACCGGCCCGATCCCGAAGGAACTGGTTGGGCTGTCCAACCTGATAAATGCGTGAGTGGAGCTCAGCTTCATGCATTCGTTCTTTGCATTGTTTCATCTACCCTATACGTTTCACCTGCAGGGATTTCTCAAACAACGACTTTTGCGGCCCGATTCCAACCGCTGGACCGTTTAAGCACATACCTCGTCGTAGGTACGTAGTAAGCATGCAACGCATCCGCTTTCAGTATACTTTCGATAATCAAGTTGTTATTTGCTATATACTCCATGTATATTTGTTCCACTACTGCTCGTAAGCGCTGACCATGCATGCATGTCCATTGTTGATTTGGTGCAGCTTTGCCAACAACCCGCGCCTGGGCAAGAAGTGCTAGATGGCGCTAGTCGTCTGAGTGAAATAAACTGGCGGTAGCATGCAGCTGGCGAAGCGGGTGGCGTCGGTTCATGGAGTAGCTGGATTTGTGAGCGAGGCTAAGTTGTGTGTGCGCGCGCCAGAGTAGACATGTTGATTAGTTTCTGTTCTGTAAAAGCTGTGATCGATGTGGTGTTGCTGTTTCTGTTCCCCTAATAAAATCGCCAACTGATGTTCATGGAGTTGCTGTTTCTGTTCCCCTAATATATATATATATGGGGAAAAGCATGGCTAATGTGTTTCTTAGCAGAGAGTGCTATCCGAGCCACATGCAAGCATTGGGATCTGTTCCACACCCTTTCCCTCTTTGCATTTTCGTCATTTTTTATGTCTAAACTTTATTTCCTCTTTGAGATGATCATGGACCACTTTTGCATGTGAATAGGCATTAGGCCCAGCATTTAGGCTGGCACGCCTTGCCCCGCGTCAGTGTTCGGGCCGTGTGCCAAAGGTTCTGAGCCCACGAAAGGTACGCAACGTTTGTTTGGTTCCATGCATGGTGAAGGTGCATGCATTTTTTTCCTCGTTTATTTTCTGGTGTAGTTCGATCGTTTGCATATCTTCGGCTCTCCATTTGAATCTTAGTTAATCCTTTTCGAAATATATCCTAATTGCTTCAGATCAGCACCTCCTAGTCCTAATTAATCATGTTTTTATTCTTCCTCCCTGACGGCGTCCTATTGTTGAAATGTATCGCTTGGTAAGATGCTTTTTGGATGACTCAAGCTGTCATCTTTATCACTGTTATGAAGTATGGATTCGTCATGTGCTACACGGAACGTGTATCGATCGTATTATTATGATGCATGTTCGTTCATCCATACACAATCCTCTCATCGTGGACAAGAAAAGGCTGGTGGGCCTTTCGGCTGTATCAGGCTTAAAATCCTGACCCCAAAGAAATCTTCAGACTGAAATGGTCGAGAGACTGACCGGTATGAATGTGTTTTTTTAAGTCTTCGTAGAATTAGTGCGCCCCATGAGTGTGTTGTTGAAAAACACCATAGCCAAGATACTATGAACTCCAGATATTAACCATGTCTAGGTCAAGACAGAATCACTATTAACTGTTCTTGTCAAGACCGTATGTTATTGCGTGGAAACACATTTGTCAAAGCCTAGCATCATTGTGTCAGTAAACAACAACGTTTTAGCTCCCAATTATGTTGCGACACACATGCATTCATCTATGCCTGTAGGTGGCCACGCCATGTATGCCTCTCGAGTTACCAAGACATTTCAGAGCTAGTTTAGCATTCAGTTAGTTAGTCAACAAACAGATCAAGCCCTATCAAACCACACCTTTTCCCCGAAAAAAAGAAAACCTTTTCCTTCAGCATTTTTTTGTGACGAAACCTTTTCCCCCAGCCGACACTGTCAGGCATGCAGCGCCCCGCGCCCATAATGCAAAAACGAGATCATCCCGGATTCCAAGGAATTCAAAGGCACGTCAAGACGAGCACTCCGAGCCAAGCATGGGATTTCATTGAATACCAGGGCCTTCTACCACGCGCGAGGTGAACTGGTCAATGCCCTTTTTCTCGTGCATGGCTGATCCACCGGTCAAAAACTGCATGTGTTTCCTTATTCGGTGCATATGCATGTCTGGCACGAGAGACACATGCACTGATACTTGCTTTAGTTTCCCTGAGTGAAGACTCGTAATTCAAACTTGCTTTTTTTTGTTCACGGACAGACTGCCAGCGGTTGCCCTGCTCGCCTTCCCTCATTTCACGCAACAGCGTAGACGCTGTACGATTCACATGTGATCAGGGGTAGCATGCACCCCACATTCTCCCTCTCTCCCGCGGGATGAGGGTGGTGCGGTCCCCTCAGCGTGAGGAGGCGCGGCCGTTCGGGTCTTGAAGGCGCGACGGCCGGCCCTCCTTCGAGCGGTGGCCGGTTATGCGGCAGCAGGCCATCTGACCTCGTATCGGCGATGAGGGAGTGGATGGTGTGGACGAGTCGGTTGCATGTGTGGTCTAGCCTCTAATTAGATCTGATCTGGCCGGTGCGTCCTGCTCGCTGCGCAGCAGTGGAGATCAGTGGTTGTGTGTGTGTATGTGTCTGTGTGTGTTGGTTAGTTGACTGATTAGGATTTAATCTAGACGCCAACACTTGATGTGATTAAGGCCGCTTGAAATATACCCCTCGCAGTGATCTAGTATCCTCATACCTCTATAATGACACATAACCTTTATTTGTCATTGCCTAAACCTTACACAACATGTATGTGCACTCTTTTTATCTAAGTGGGCACCTTTTATACCATGAACTCCTGACCTTTCCCTCTTTCCACGTCAGTATCCCATCTCTCTCTCTCTCTCTCTCTCTCTCTCTCTCTCTCTCTCTCTCTCTCCACCTGTGTGTGGGTGTGTGTGTGATGGTCCGACTCGGATTTAATCTAGGCGCCATCACTTGATGTGGTTAAGGCCACTTGAAATATAAGTTTATAGAGTTGGCATAAGAGGAAACAACAATTATGAACTAACAAGTGTAAGTGAAACATGAAACCTATATAATGACATGAGAACCTTCATTTTCCATTGCCCAAACCTTACACAATCCTATGTGTGCACTCTTTTTTATTAGAGTGGGCACCTTTTTTTTACCTTGAACTCCCATATCTCTTCCTCTCATCCCTTCACTGATCCGCAGCATGGATCCGCGCCGCCACGCCCGCGGGTTGTCCTCCGTGGCCGCTTCGTCGAGCCGCTGCCACTCAGCCGATCCGCCGGCCGCCGCACCCCCATGTGTTTTGTGGACTTCCCAGACCTCCCTCAGCCGCGCCCCGACGAGGACCTACATGGGCGTCCGACAGCGGTCACGGGGGACGTGGGTGGCCGAAATCACCGTCCGCAAGACCGACACGTGAAAGTGGGTCGACTCCTTCCACACCGCCGAGCTCGCGGCCATGGAATGTGACCGGTGGCAGGTCTAGTTCCACGGCCGCGACGCGATGCTCAATTTTCCCATCGGCACGCGGCTGGTCGACCTTGTCTTGCCGGAGCCGGGGGTGGTGTCCGCTCGGATGGCGCGGGAAGACCGGGCGGCGAGGGAGCGCCTCGAGGCCGAGGCCACCGCCGAGGCCTACATGGATGACCTCTGCCGGCAGTAGCCGGAGCTAGTGGAGGCGAGCGAGCGATCTTCGTCGTCAATGACGACGAAGTTATCGTCATCTCCGACGACAAGGGTAGCAACGCGGGCAGCGAGGAGGGCGGCAATGCGGGCGGCATGGAGGGCGGTGATGACAAGATCGACGTCGAGGAGTGGCGGAGTGTCTTCCCCGGTGATGACGACGACACTGGCCCGGACCCAGCTCTCACCGAGGGTGACCTCACCTGGAAGGATTGGCTCAACCTCCATTTCGGTCGAAAGTAGTTTAAGTTTAGTTTTAGTTCAAATTATGTTTAATGTTCGGTTGCGAGAACTTTATGTTTTGAACTTATGCTTAATTGCATCATCTTTCGGTTCAAATTTGATTGAATTTGTGCAAATTTAGTTATACTGCGCTAACTTTAGGGGATCGGCTAGGTGCGGCGAAATTTTAGTGGATTATATATATACTCCACTAAGGTATATACTCCGCTAACTTTTAATGGATCGGTTAGACTTTTCCTTATATTTCTTTACGAAGGAAATACATACCAACTTGCACTTTTTTTGGGTTCAATGTAACCAAAATTTTCTATAACATGTGTACGCAGAATCATAAAATTTTCTAACTCTCTCACTCTACTTTTATCATTTTTCAGATGGCACCATCGAGCAACTAAACAGAAAATAGCAGTCATTACCACTAGCATTTACAACGAAAAATGATTTTACTCCATTTGCAGGCCGTGCTTGTGTAATATAGTCAGAAGGGAAAAACGTTCTATATTGAAATGTGCTTTGCTGTCGAATGGCACATGCAAAAAGAAAGAAACGTGCTTTGCAAGGTTGGTTCGCCAGATCAAGCCAAGAAGTAAACCCACGGGTTCGCTAGACCTGCTACTCTTGTTGATGGAAGGCTAAAACGAACGACCCGTGGCCTACGTCCTGGAATCCTGGGATCAGAGATTACCTGACCTATTCTGACAGTGCTAGTACTTTCTATTTCTTGAGCGAATCTTAACTCTTGAGGCGGTCCGTGATCCCACCAGAGTATATAACAACTAGCCTCTCATCTCACACTTACAAGTGGGTCCCCAGCTTACCACACAGTCAGAGAGATGTGGTTATTTAACCCAATCCTTGGACGAGTATCTCGTGGACGGAACAGTTTCCCTTGGAGACTTGCGGCAGGTTCAGTTTTCGTTGCTTCAGGTCAGTTTCTCAATCTTTTCTTCAGTTATAGCTTCAGGTTCAATTTCGTTTGCTTCAACATGGGATGAACCTTGCTTTGCAGCTGCTCTCACCAATGCTCCAGCGTGCGCCCGGCCTTTGGCTCGGTTGCGGACCATGCGAGGTGTAACAATCAAGGCGCTGAAACCAGAGAACAACGAACAGATGTACACTTTTTTCTGTAGCTAAACTGGAAATCCCGCATCATACCTGAGGATATGACACTCAAGGCCTCAACATCTTCACCAGCACTCCAACAGGGACCATGGTGCCTGCAAATGCATCTTCAGCCCTAGCAATACTCACCATGGTCGAACTGCCGCTTCCATTGTTTGCACGGCCAGCTCGGAAAACTTCCATTCGAGCAACTAAGGGCTGTAGTACTAGTAGCAGCGAGCAGCAGCAACGATAGGAAGATGTTTCATCAAGGTCTGCAGCCTTGGTCGAAGTAGATGCCTTTTCTTTAGACGAGGAGCGAGCAATAAATATCACTAAGAGAAGAGGACAGCAAGAACACGCCATGAGATGTAAATATGACAAATTCAACGAAGATTGGAAGTGAAATAAATTCAGCGCGCCACGGTTTGCTTTTGTCGCGTAATTCAACAGGTTATACTCCCAAATCAAAATCGAGCCTCTATAGAATAGAACGCAGCTCTAAATCCAGAATAGGACAAATTGACAAGGAGTAGGAATAGATGCCAGTTCCTGCACTGGTAGTAGTACCTCGTCTCCGCGTGGTCTTCTGTGATGCATGCGCTGCCGTTGAGCGAACAGGCCGCATGCACAAACCAAGCGCGGGGCGTACCTGCTCGTCGAGCTCGTGGACCAGTCCAGAACTCATTCTTCAAAAACACGCTTCCTCCTCGTGATAGTGTAACAGAGTATATAGTAGTAGTACAAGGCAGCAGTAGCCTTTCAAGTTTCAACATCAGTTACCACTTACCACACAGGAAGGGACGCGAACACTGTGACCAATAGTGAAATCGTAAAGAGGAGCAGCCATCCCTGTAATACAGCCATAATTTGTCCATACCTCGTTGTATGTATGTACCCCTCCTTTTTTTCGACCGGCCAAGACATGGAAAGCAACCGGCCCTTCAGCTGCATCCTGTAAGTGCAAGAGGGTGTAGGTGGTTCAACACACACAGTCAATTAGACCCATGCAATCTTTTGGTGTTTACCTAAGTTGATCCTCGTCAGCACTGGTTTCCGACTGAATCAGAGAAAACGACGCACAAATTCGTGATGAAAACACGGCTGTAACAGGCCCAGCAAGATTAGTAAAACTAAAAGAACATTTCAGTTCAAAGATGAATTAATAGTTGGTAATTGCATGATTTTTGGACGATAGATGACTCGCATCACAGATCCGAACAATGTGTTGCCGGTGTTTTGCACCGAATTGCAGTGCCAGGGAGCTACTGTAACGACCTCTCGTCAATGCCTCTCTGACTCACTAAGTCGAGCCTGTAATAACAACAATGTAGTCATGAAAGCATACTTAGCATTGGTAATGGAATGCATGATTTCTGACTCCAGCGTCCTGAAACCAACGAAACGAAAGGTGCCGAACCGCTTGTACTTTGTAGTGCATACAGACAATAGACCTTCATCTTTGCTAAAAATAGATCTGGATGGATGGAACCCTTCAACGCCAAGAAAACAACAAAACCTATAGAGTAGGGTTACCCAAACGGTCCATACTCGTGGCCCAATGCTAGAAAGAAGATGCATGCATACTCTGAATATTACTGCCATCGCAGCACATAGGTTGCCATTTTGGTCCGGTGCTCTCTAAAGTTCAGCACGTGGCTTCCCCTTTGGTATATGCGATCTACCATGATACTCCCTCCGTTCCGAAATATAAGTCTTTTTAGACATTTCAAATGGTCTACAACATACGGATGTATGTAGACATATTTTAGAGTGTAGATTCATTCATTTTGCTCTGTATGTAGTCATGTATTGAAATCTCTAAAAACACTTATATTTTGGAACGGAGGGAGTACAATATATAGGAACCTTATCCATATAAAGGTTCGGATCTTGATGCAAATCAAGGGTTCCGATAGCACACTCTGCTGCTAGTGTAGATAGGAAAGCCGTTATATCACTGGTAGAGAATAGGCCTTTAGTCCCGGTTCGCAAAGGCCATTAATCCCGGCTGTGCAACCGGGACTAAATATGCGCGACTAAAGGCCCCCCCTTTAGTCGCGCCTCTTACGAACCGCGACTAAAGGCCCGTCCACGTGGGCGCCAGGAGTCCGTCGGGGCGGAGGACCTTTAGTCCCGGTTCTCGTGGCTAACCGGGACTAAAGGCCTCCTCCGCAGGATTAGGGTTTTAGCCCCCCTAAACCTGGTTTTTTTGCGAATTTTTTTTATTTTTTTTATTTTCAAATTTCTGAATTATTTTAACCTCTAATCTCTAATCACCACCCCTCATCACTGCTCAATTTATCCTCTAATCTCTAATCACCCCTCATCATTCCAAATCATCTAACTTTCCGGACGGTCACCCATCCTCTCACTACTCCAGCCCGAGCACGCTTAACTTTCGGGTTCTATTCTCCCTCGTTTCCAAGTCTGCACTTGTTGTTTTCCTGACAATAGTAGGATGTCAATTCTATTAACCCTCAGGAATTTTGCTTGAGCATGAAGTGACACATTTCACTGTTTGAGTTTGAAACTATTGTTTTAAAAAACAATAATTATTTAGTAACACTAATATTTCTGGAATAATTAGTTTGACCATTGTTTGACCACTGTTTGACCACTGTTTGACCAGATTTGACCAAAATTTAAAAAAAACTGAAATAATTATTTAGTAACACTAATATTCTAGAATAATTAGTTTGACCATTGTTTGACCACAGTTTGACCATAATTTGAAACTTTTGAATTTTTTTGCCTCTCCAGATCTTAAAAGCCCCGTATCTTTTTTTCTGTTAGGTTTTTGAGGATTTTGAAAATGTTTAACGAGGTTCCCCCGATTAAATTCGGATGTAACTTTTCGAGTAGATGATTTTTCATATAAAAAACTTTTTTATCCGAGTTCGTATGCAAAAGTTATGCCCATTTTAAGAAATTCCAGAGAGATTTTGCAAATAAAGTCGAAATTCATATTTGTTAATTTTCCCAACAACTAGACCACATATCACATGAGAAACTTATTTTATTTTATTTTTTTGACATTTCCATCATTTTCTTTTGGTTTTTCTAAAACTGAAAAGGCGGTCCGGGGGGGGGGGAGAGTTTGATGGGCCCTTTAGTACCGGTTGGTGGCACCAACCGGGACTAAAGGACTAACCTTTAGTCCCGGTTGGTCTGGCCAACCGCGACTAAAGGCCTTCGGGCCAGCCTGAGGACCTTTAGTCCCGGTCGGCCAGGCCAACCGGGACTAAAGCCCCTCCCGTCCGCCAGCTGTCGACCGAGCGCGCTGGGCCCAGATAGTTGGTCGCGGGTCTCCTCCCGAACCGCGACTAAAGACCCCTTTTGTCGCGGTTCGATTATTTTGGGGACTAATGGGGGCGTATGGAAGCCTCTTTTTCTATAGGAAAAATCCATCCTACCACCCGGTGTTAGTTACCCCACATATCTCATATACTACCATGTGGTACTATATATATTATTTTATTATTTTAATTATATTCATATACTATATCTAAGATATTTCAAAGCAAGTTACATGAAAAAATTGCATATGAGTATAGTTTTTGTTATATTTATGAAATACGTACATATTTGTACATAAAAAAGAGCATACAAGTACATATTTCAAAGCAAGATACTATATAGTACACGTACATACTCTTGGTTTCGATAGATACTACATACAACATACAAAACGCAAGTGGTGGTAACTACCACTGCTTGTAGGAAAGATTTGTCATACACACACACACACATATACTAGCAAAAATGCTCGTGCGTTGCAACGGGTATAAAATAATCCAAGTGTCCATGTGGTATTCGGGAGTTTACCTGTCACGATGAATAATGAGATTTTCCAATTAAATTGGTTGTAAGACTCATAAAAATCCACTTTATGAAGATCTTATTGTATTCCAAAAGCTTGTGATCTTCAAAAGCTTGTGATCTCTTTGTCTACAAATAAAACCTACTTCTTCAACTCTCTATAAAGAAATTGAATTATGTGTAATAAGTTGTTATTTAACAACCCTGTGTAAAAATAATTGCAAAAATCTAAACATTTATCTATCCGGTAGATCATCGGCTACTCCTTCGATGTGAAAGTAATTGTGCAGCATACGTATACCTGTAACAGTCTCAAATAGATTATATATTAATTCCTATATCTCACAATCCCTATTAACATTAATTCATATTTATGCTTTCCCACTTCAAAAATATGATTGCCGGAAAGTAAAGTATTTACAATGCTTGCCGCTCTTTGTTGACACGTTGCCGCTAGCAGTAGAAGCACATTCTCCACGTCAACATGAGCACTTTCCTGGACATTATCATCGAGCCTCGATGAGGATCAGGATTAGGGTAACTGCGTGGGATAGATGGTACAACGGAGGGTAGTGCTCCCCCCTCCTAGCTGCGATGCTGGACGAAACAGGACGCGAGCAAGATGCACCGTTGTCACACTCTCTCTATTGGTCATCCCTCCGTCTCTCCTCCCTATCTCACCCATGACATCCAGATTTGAGGAACATCTTCATGGACAGCAAGCACCGGTGAGCTTCAAATATCTTCTCCCTTTAGAAATATTTCTTTCTAATATTTCACCCACTTTTAATTATTATACTCTCTGCCCTAAAATAAGTGTCTTAACTTTGTATAACTATAATACAAAGTTGTACTAAAATTAGGACACTTATTTAAGAAAAGGGCGTATATATAATGTAACAACAAACAACAACAGCGAGTAATAATCGGTGCTCTTTTGAAAAATAAAAATTTATAATTGATGCTAGCACGCATGCATCCAGTAGCATCTAGCCGGTACAAGACCAATTTCCTTTCATTCATTAAAGAAAGGGCAGCGATCTGCGCCGGCGCACCGGCTCAACAGTTGGGCCGGTCGAGGCCCAGCCGTCCGATGCGGTTTGCATGGACCGTTAGATCTGCGCGCATACACGGACTGAAGCAACCGTTGCAGCAAAAAAGAACAGTTTTGTTGCGACCGTGTACGAACAGCCACAGCAAGGAAAACAGGGGAGCTGGACCCCCCCGCGACTGCCCGTCCCCGATCCGCGGCGGCGGCGGCGGCTAGATCCGCCTGTTATTCGTTCCCCGCGGCCGAATCACGTCGACGAGGGGCTCCCCCACCTATCAAGCCGCCTTGGGATTGCTTCAATCATGTCTTACATACGTCATGACCTCCTTGCCGCCATGGATTTGGGCTCGAGCTCCGTTACGGCCGGTCGAGGTTGCAGCTCGCCGCGAGCCCGTAGCAGCTCGCCGGCGACCGGTTGCAGCATCCGCCCCTGCCCCCCGTGCTGGATCTCGCCGCCGGAATTCACAGAAACCCGTGCTGGGTCGCAGCTCGGCCGTGATGGATGTAGCAAAACATTATGCCGGTTGTAGCAAAAAACGATGCTAGTTGTAGCAAAACCGCGATGCCGGCTGTGTGTTGTAGCAAAACGTGACGCTAGTTGTAGCAAAATGCTATGCCAGTTGTAGCAAAAATCTATGCCGGTTGAAGCATGTAGCAAAACTGCAGCATTTTATCATCTTCTTGTTGGGGAACGTAGTAATTTCAAAAAAATTCCTACGCACACGCAAGATCATGGTGATGCATAGCAACGAGAGGGGAGAGTGTTGTCCACGTACCCTCGTAGACCGACAACGGAAGCGTTATCACAACGCAGTTGATGTAGTTGTACGTCTTCACGATCCGACCGATCAAGTACCGAACGTACGGCACCTCCGAGTTCTACACACGTTCAGCTCGATGACGTCCCTCGAACTCCGATCCAGCCGAGTGTTGAGGGAGAGTTTCGTCAGCACGACGGCGTGATAATGATGATGATGTTCCACCGACGCAGGGCTTCGCCTAAGCTCCGCAACGGTATTATCGAGGTGTAATATGGTGGAGGGGGGCACCGCACACGGCTAAGAGATCTCAAGGATCAATTGTTGTGTCTCTGGGGTGCCCCCCTGCCCCCGTATATAAAGGAGCAAGGGAGGAGGAGGCCGGCCCTAGGAGGGGGCGCACCAAGTGTGGAGTCCTACTAGGACTCCCTAGTCCTAGTAGGATTCCACCTCCCATATGGAATAGGAAAAGAGGAAGGGAAAAAGAGAAGGAAGGAAGGGGGCGCCCCCCTTCCCTAGTCCAATTCAGACCAGACCAAGGGGAGGGGTGCGGCCACCCTTGAGGCCCTTTTTCTTCTTTCCCGTATGGCCCAATAAGGCCCAATACGTATTCCCGTAACTCTCCGGTACTCCGAAAAATACCCGAATCACTCGGAACCTTTCCGAAGTCCGAATATAGTCGTCCAATATATCGATCTTTACGTCTCGGCCATTTCGAGACTCCTCGTTATGTCCCCGATCTCATCCGGGACTCCGAACTCCTTCGGTACATCAAAACTTAATAAAACTGTCATCGTAACGTTAAGCGTGCGGACCCTACGGGTTCGAGAACTATGTAGACATGACCGAGACACGTCTCCGGTCAATAACCAATAGCGGGACCTGGATGCCCATATTGGCTCCCACATATTCTACGAAGATCTTTATCGGTCAGACCGCATAACAACATACGTTGTTCCCTTTGTCACCGGTATGTTACTTGCCCGAGATTTGATCGTCGGTATCTCGATAACTAGTTCAATCTCGTTACCGGCAAGTCTCTTTACTCGTTCCGTAATACATCATCCCGCAACTAACTCATTAGTCACAATGCTTGCAAGGCTTATAGTGATGTGCATTACCGAGTGGGCCCAGAGATACCTCTCCGACAATCGGAGTGACAAATCCTAATCTCGAAATACGCCAACCCAACAAGTACCTTTGGAGACACCTGTAGAGCACCTTTATAATCACCCATTTACGTTGTGACGTTTGGTAGCACACAAAGTGTTCCTCCGGTAAACGGGAGTTGCATAATCTCATAGTCATAGGAACATGTATAAGTCATGAAGAAAGCAATAGCAACATACTAAACGATCGAGTGCTAAGTTAACGGAATGGGTCAAGTCAATCACGTCATTCTCCTAATGAGGTGATCTCGTTAATCAAATGACAACTTATGTCTATGGCTAGGAAACATAACCATCTTTGATTAACGAGCTAGTCAAGTAGAGGCATACTAGTGACACTCTATTTGTCTATATATTCACACATGTATTATGTTTCCGGTTAATACAATTCTAGCATGAATAATAAACATTTATCATGATATAAGGAAATATATAATACTTTATTATTGCCTCTAGGGCATATTTCCTTCACTTCTTCCACCTCCAGCCGTCGCTGGTTGAAGCTTTCTTATTTTCATAGTGTCTAGTTGTAGCTTTCTCTCTCAATGGTTGGAGCTTTTTCCAACAACCGTTGAAGCTTTTCTACCAAAAGTTGTAGCTATTTTCTTTTTAGCAGCACTTGGTCAAGGCTTTTTGTGTCGTTTCGGTTGAAGCTTTTTTAATCAAAGGATGTAGCATTTCATGTCAACGGTTGTAGCTTTCCGGCGATGGCGCTGACCGCTTGTAGCTTTCTCTACATCCGGTTGAAGCTTTTCATCTAGGGGGATGAAGCTTTTTTTTAAACGGTTGCAACATGATGGGGGTGCGACGATTCTGCAGAAGCCTCCGGTGTCGACCATCGCCGCCCGGCTCGTCGGCGGCGAGGCAGAAGCACGAGACGTGTGGGAGTTGCAACCGCCGGGGATGGGGATTGGTCAACGGGCTGCATCCAATGGCGAAACGGGCTGTAAAGCATGGCGGGGTGAGATTTACATCCATGGACGCGCGGGGGATTCGACCTTCCATGGCCGACGGCGAGATGTGGGCGCCGGCGCTGCAGGAGATGAGGATGGGGGCGATATCCGCGAAGCTGCGAGACAGGAATGAGGCGAGATTCGCGAGATCCGCAGCGCCACGTGGTTGCTCGCGACTGGGTCGCGGCGTGCGCGCGTGGACTGGACCGGCCGAAGCTTCGACCGTGTCTCCGAGGAACAGTTGACCGAGCGGCTCCATCAAACTAATCTGGATTTCTTCTTGTTTACGAATAATGGGGCATCTGCCTAACCCTATCAAACCTTTCTGCAACTACTTCTCTCTGTTCTCAGCAGCCCGAAGGATTTTTCTAGTCTCGGTGCCCCGGCCCCAAACGTTTCCCTTAAAGAAATGCACCGACCGACCCAGCGCCACTCTTCCTTCTCATCCATCCGCGTGTCTCTCAGTCTTATCCACAATTCCACATCGCCACTCCTCTTTCTCACCCACCGCTGGTCCTCCTCTTCTTCAGCCACACTATCACCCAGTGCCGCTCCTCCTCCTCTTCTACACATGTTGCGCCGACAATGCACTCCACTCTCCTGGAGTGCGCGCGGCCGTGGTGGCTGGCCAGAGCCAGGGCAGCAACCCTTATCGGCGAGGAACCCAGAGACGCCATGGAAGCTCCTCGCCACGACCGCGCCGGCACGAAGTCGCTCTGTATCCTGCCAGCAGCCCCGCCTCCGGCCCGATTCGGACGGCCCCGCCCACAGCCTCCGCCACCTACGGCATGCCCCCAGAGGTTCGGCCAATCCCGCGCCGCTCATCCTCGTTTCGTCCTCTGCTCGCGGCTCGCGTTGACCGCCTCGCCGTGGCCTGCTCCAGGCCACCAACCAGAGCCTGTCCACGAAGTCCAGCCGGCCTTCCTCCTGGGCGCGCTCCTCGGCCGTTGCCGCGTGCTCCGCCAGCAGCTGCCTGATGAGCCCGTCGAACTGGCGGTGCACCCGGCGCATCTTGGCCCAGCCACGACCGCGCCGGCACGAAGTCGCTGATGTTGAACAGCCCCGTGCTGGTTAGGAGCGACATGATCATCTCCTTGTAGCTGCTGGACTCGTCCTCGTCCCCGACCGCAGCGCCTGAGCCGATGCCCCCTCTCTTCCTCTGCTCCGAAGTTGCTAGCTCGCGAGTGCCACAGCAACCACGACCATCTTAGGGAGATCGATGGGTTGGGTTCTATTTTCTTCGCTCCTTTCCCATTTGGAATTCCTTCTCATTCTGTTTCTCTTTCCTTTGCTCCGTCTTGCCCATTACGGAGGAAATTCGTTCCTCTCACTTCTCCTCGGGAGAAATTTGTTTCTTTTCCTTCTCCTCTGGAGGGAATTTGTCCGGTTCCTTTGCTTGAGGATGGGCGCGGCGGCGGGGGCGGTGCGCCGCGGAAGGGCAGGGCCGGCGGTGGTGGCGCGCGGCGGATGGACGGGGGCCGGCGGTGGTGGCGCGCGGCGGATGGATGGGAGGCAAGGTCGTGGGTCGTTCAGTCGTTCTTTTTTTTCTATTTTGCCCGTACCGGTTCAGGTAAACTTGAACAATAGGATTGCGGGTTGATTTTATAAAAAGCCAAGGGCTTTTCTGCAAAAACGCCGATGACGGACGACCAGAAGCGATCTCCACTTTATTAGTAGTATATAAAACTGTGTCTATCATAGCTTTTAGTGACAGAAGCAGAGAGGTTGGCAAAAATTCCTCAGAAGTATATGAGCTGCTAACTAACCGTGTAATAGTTAGCTGGCCGGCCTAGCCGTGTCAACCAGCCAACTAACGTTCGAGTCAATCCGAGAAAAACGCTTTGCCCCGTGTCGTCCTACCTAGGGCGACATGGGCGCGTCTTCAACCTAGTGCCGCCAGCGCCCTCATCTTCTCACTCCTGCCACACCGCCGCCGAGCGAAGCTCGCGTGGTCTATGGTGACGGCGTGGCGCTCTCCCACAGCAGCACTGCATCTCATTGGGTGGAGGGACTCCGTGACCGGTCGGCGTGCCGATCTGTAGGCAGTTGGTGGGGGCGCTCTGCGACGCCTAGTGGCGCGAGCGGCGGCTCCCGACGGCGTGGAGGCACATGACTATGACTGTGATGGAGGAGCCGAGTAGGCGTGCTGATGCGGATCGGCCCTATGGAGGCTGATTTAGCCCAAAGGATGCCGGGCCTCCCTCTTGGTGAACCCGAGTGGTGCTGCGTGGGGTTTCCTATGTGCACGCCGGTCTCCGTTCAGATCCGTGATTTGGCGTCAAGGCCCAGCGTGCATCGGGCTCTCTGCTGAAAGGTAGACCACGACGGCTCTATTGGATTTCCCATGAGTTGTGATCATCCTACAGCTCCACAATGACGGTGGTCGTTGAAAGATCTCCAGGAGTGTTTATGTCTCCAGATCCAGTGATTGACTTCAATGGTGAGATGTAAATTATGGACGACGACTTACGTAGTGGGATAGTTATGCAACAGTGGCAATCACATCACATGTAGGCTGTAGTTGCTCGGGTCACGGAAAAGTGATTTTGATGGTGGTGCTACTCGAACAGCCCGTCTCGAGCTCCGGGGTGAAATCTTAGGTCTGACCCGAGCTGGTTATACCTGGCAATGACGATGTTTATTTTATGACGTTACCTTGCTGAAGGCATTCCTTGGATATGCTCGAATTGATCAGGGTGAAAATCCTAGATTCTAGCCTTGGTGGTTGGATCTGATGACGGCGACGCTTGAGTTTCGTTTCCTTCTTGAAGGTGTTACTGTTGTGAATCTTATCATCCATGTGGTGTCATGACATGGTTGATGCAGTCATTGTTGTGGTATGCTGATCACAGATCTCATAGCTTTGAGGTTTTATCTTTTTTTTTTCTCATCTACACATAGCTTTAGTCTTATATGATTTTTCTAACTGCCGGCATGTTTTTTATGTGTTTGCGTTTGTAGTTTGTTGTGTGCATCCTAACTATGCAGACACTGGTGTGTGTGTTTTTGTATTTGTAGTCTCTTGATGCTTGATTTTAAGCTAACAAAATCCATCCTCTTTTGAAAAAAGTAAGAACATCCGGAAGGAGGAGGCCGCAAAGGTAGATCACGAGCACGAGGCGAGACCTAACCAACCAGCCAGCCGCCACTCCCAACTCGCTCTCCTCCGACCGCTCGCTCCCTCCCCATCATCGTCCGGACAGCCGTCCCCTATCCGTTCGGGACTGGTCCTCACCCCACGACTGCTATCCCCTGTCCCTTGACATGCCCGACTCTCCTGCTCCCCTCTCCTCGCCAGGCGCCGGTTCTCCCATGGCAGCATGCCCCCTCTCACCGCCATGAGCTCCTGTGGGTGGTGGGACACTGGCAAGCTCCACCCCAAACCTGAGAACCCGAGTCATCAGTCGTGCGCAGCCCCCGGCTCGCCCTTCTAGGCCAACCCATGTGCGGGCTCGGACGCCACACTGTTCTTTTCCTTTTTTTTGTTTCCTGTTTTTTTCGATATTCAGGATTTCAAAAATTTCTAAATAGATGCAATTTTTTTAAAAAGGTTCATGAATTCAGAAAATGTTCACGATTACAAAAATAATTTGAGCATTCAAAAAATCTTCACGGTTTAAGATAATGTTCACGAATTTGTAAAAAAAATGTTCATGAGTTTTTTAAGAAAGTTCATGATTTTGAATAATGTTTGAGGTTTCAAAAAATGTTCATGATTTAAAAAAATGTTCACGAATTTTAAAAAATGTTCGAAAATTTCAAATGATTCACAATTTCTAAAAATTGTTCATGATTTCAAAAATTGTTCATGAATTAAAAAATGTGAAAAATTTAAGAGAATTTCATGATTTCGGAGATTCATGAATTTAAAAAGTGTTCAAGATTTTCAAAAAAATCACGATTTAAGAGAATGTTCACGACTTAATAAAAATAGCTCTCGATTTCAGAATAATGTTCGTGAATTGAAAATTTGTTCATGATTTAAAAAAAAAGTTCATGAATTTAACATATTATCATAAATTAAAAAACAGGATAAATATAAAAAATAAAAGTAAAACAAAAAAGAAAACCGCAACAGAAACATAAAAGAAAAAGGGGAAACAAATAAAATAAAAAGAAACAAACAACTGGAAGAAAAAATAAAGAAAAGAACGTGTTAAAACCCAGAAATAGGCCGGCCCATACGAAAACGCGTGCCTGAGGGGGTTACGCGCGGTAGCTAACCTGCGACCTGCATGCCAAATAGAATTCCCCGCATCAGGCACTCTTTTTTTTTAGGCAAAGGCACTCGTTCTAGGAGGAGCAAAGGGTGAAGACATGAGGTTTTGTTTTTAGAGAATCCTCGCTAAGCTTTATTCATATCAAAACATTTACAGGAAGAAAATGGAGGTTTCCCGATTGGCCCAAGCACACATGGTGGCCAAACCCAAGTGCCAAAGTGTGCTTAGCGAGATTGCGAGGGTCAAAATTCGAGCACCTATTCTCATGAACGATATAACAAGAAGAAAAATATGTAGAACGTTCTAATATTTCATGCACAATGGTGCCATACTCCGCTGCGGGTTTCTGTTTGATGTCGTCCACCACTATCTTGCAATCCGAAGCATTCTGGATATTGTTCAAATAGAAGTCCACAACCACTACCTGTCCTTCCCGGATCGCCAATGCCTCGAGTGTGGGCTTCATTTTATTTGTTGGGCCTTTCACAAATATTACATAGTAGAAAAATCTAAAATTCTGGGGCCACGACACACCCTTTAAGTCCACCAATGGTCTCGGCTAGATTATATGAAAAGCTATAGAGACACAGATGGAAACTACATGGGCAGCCCAGCATTGGTCGTGCATGGAATAACATACGTGGCAACGTTGGAAGCTATCACCTGCCGAGAAGGTTTAGCTCTCGCCCAAAATCTGATGCTACAAAATTTTGTTTTGGCTTCGGACTCCAAGCAGATTGTCTCTGACATCCACAAGGCAAGCCAGGGAAGCTATGGAGCAATAATAATGGAGATTAGGCAACACTTATTATCATTTAATTATAATATAACTTTCGAGGGCTGAGCTGCTAATAGTGATGCCGATAGGTTAGTCAAGTTTGCACATTCTTTGGATCAGGGTCGTCACCTATGGTTGATCGAGAACCCTCAATATCCTGGCCACGTACCCTACAACGGCCGATGGTAGCAAGGGGCCAAAATACCTTGTTTTCGTCCGTCTCAAGTGCTCCTGATGCAGCTTTACAAGCGGTAATACGCATCTTCAATGGTACTTTTGCACACCATACATCGCTCCACAGAGAACCCTTGCCACCTGGTTAGAACTTGATGCCCCTCCTACCTAGGTTTCATCATGTTCTTGTATAGCCAGGTTATAAGAACATTTGGCGGTAAACCGACTTCTCGGGGAACCATGCAAGAAAATCCACACGATTCCGCGGTGTCGTATGTATCCTTATAATTTATTGTACATCAACGTCCCAAAAATGCTCCTGGAGCCACACAACATTACACCCACCGTGATTATACGGAAAATCTGAGACTCGGTTAAACCAACAATTTATTTTCGGGGTAATCGGTCTTTCATCATGTCCTCTCGGAATCCATGGATCCCGTCACGTGCGTACTTTGGAACTGTCCCCTATCCTTCAAATAACTCCCTTCTGATAGACCCTCTGGATCACTAGGCTAGATTAAATCCGGTAAACCACCTACCTTGTGCAGCAGAGGATGAACTCGAGGAGGCCATCGTGGTGCTGGGGCGCACGGTGATGGTGGAGAGTGGGCAAGGTGGAGGTGGCGGCGATGTGTAGGCAGTGGCGGCGGCGGAGCTTCCCGTCACTGTCAGCGCTAGACCTAGATCGGGTCGGGGTTTTCGGTGGGAGACTGGCAACGCGGTGAACCTCGTACCGCGTGCCGCCGGCCCCACCTCTTTATGTAGCGCTGCGTGACAGGGGCCCGTCAACCATATTGTGGTTGGGCGCCCCCGATCAGGGCGCGGATCAGGGTCCCGATGGGCCGTTGGGCCCACACGGAAAGAGATCAACCTAACATTCTCCCCCTTGATCTCAACTTTACTTTTAACTTTACACTTTCTAGTTTATCTGTTTCATCACATATTGGTACATAGAGCATGTTTCATCGTCACGGCTTAATTGCCGTTAGAATCATACAGCTACAACATACTTTATGTTCAGAAACAAATTCTGTTCCTTTTGGGCCTATCCAGGAATCATAAGGCTTTCCCTTAAACCCATGCCGGCTAAGTGTTCCTTGAACACATTGGGTGGTAAGCCTTTCGTTAGCGGATCCGCAAGCATATCCTTTGTCCTTATATGCTCGAGACTTATAGTTTGATCCTGGATTTTATCTTTCACAACATAATACCTTATCTCTATTGTTTTGGCAGCATTACTCGACTTGTTGTTGTGAGCGTAAAATACTGCGGGTTGGTTGTCGCAGTACATCTTTAGTGGTTTGTGAATACAATCTACCACTTTCAAGTCGGGTACAAATTTCTTTAGCCATATCGCCTGCCCCGTGGCTTCGAAGCATGCTATGAATTCTGCATACATCGTGGATGATGCAACTATCGACTGTTTGGAGCTTTTCCACGAAATAGCTCCCCCAGCGAGGGTGAATATGTATCCTGACGTGGATTTTCTATCATCTCTGTCCCCCGCAAAATCTGCGTCTGAATACCCTTTTATCTCTAGGGAATCACTTCTCCTGTATATTAGCATGTAGTCCTTCGTGCCTTGCGCATAACGCAATGCTTTCTTTACCATCTTCCAGTGCTCTAGGCCTGGATTCTCTTGATATCTACCGAGTACCCCGGTGATAAAAGCTAAGTCAGGGCGAGTGCACACTTGTGCATGCTGTAAGCTGCCAACTGCCGAAGCATATGGTACTGCTTTCATTTGATCGATCTCATACTGGTTCTTGGGACATTGAAATTTCCCAAAACTATCGCCCTTAACTATTGGAGCAGGTGTGGCTTTACTCGCATGCATATTATACTTTTTAAGAACCTTTTCTAAATATGCTTGCTGAGATAGTCCTAAGACTCCATTGTTCCTATCTCGGTGAATTTCTATGCCCAAAACATATGATGCTTCACCAAGATCTGTTATGTAAAAATTTGATGATAAGTATTTCTTTGTTTCTTGTAGTAGACTAACATCACTACTAGCAAGCAGGATATCATCCACATACAAGATTAGGAAAATATATTTCCCATTTTTAAACATTGCATAAATGCAATTATCCTCAATATTTTCTTTAAATCCAAAACTTTTAATCGTTTGATTAAACTTTAGATACCACTGCCGAGAGGCTTGTCTTAATCCATAAATGGATTTCTTCAGGCGGCACCCCATATTTTCCTTGCCTTCCATGATAAAACCCTTGGGTTGTTTCATGTAGACCTTTTCTTTTAAATCACCATTCAGGAATGCCGTCTTAACATCCATTTGATGTAACTCTAAATCAAAATGAGCAACTAATGCCATTATGATTCTGAAGGAATCCTTACATGAGACTGGAGAAAATGTCTCATTGTAATCTATCCCTTCTCTTTGTGTAAATCCTTTTGCCATGAGTCGTGCTTTATACTTTTCTATATTCCCTTTAGAGTCATACTTAATTTTGTAGACCCATTTACAGCCTACTGTTTTGGCTCCTTTGGGAATTTCCTCTAAGTCCCAAACATCTTTGGAACTCATCGATTTCATCTCATCTTCCATTGCCTTCATCCACATCGATGAATGAGGGCTTCTCATGGCTTCTTCATATGAGGTGGGATCTTTTTCCATATGAACCATTTCTGTGTTATAAACTTTAAAGTCAGTTGAAATAGCTGACTTTCTTGGTCTTGTAGACCTTCTAAGGGCCTCAGTTTCTGGCACATTTTGTGCCTCAACTTCTGGCACTTCTTCTAAATTTTGCTGTTGCACCTCCCTTTCATGCTCAACAACGGGTTCAGTCGGCTCCTGACGGACAGGTTCCGGGTCTTTCCCCACAGCTGTCATGGGTGGAGTTGCAACTGGTAGTGAGAAAAATGGCTCCTGAATCATCGGATTAGGTGCATGCACCCTCTTCTCCTCAAGATCAATTTTCCGAGCTACCAAGCTCCCCCTCATCATTTCGTCCTCTAAGAAGACTGCATGTCTCGTTTCTACAAACTTTGTATATCTGTCAGGGCAGTAGAAACGAAAACCTTTTGATCTGTCTGGATAGCCAATGAAGTGGCAACTTACTGTTTTGGGATCTAACTTTGCAATGTTTGGATTAAACATTTTGGCCTCAGCAGGGCACCCCCACACCCTGAAGTGTTGTAGGGAGGGCATCCTTCCTGTCCATAGCTCGTATGGTGTTTTGGGCACCGACTTGCTTGGTACTCTATTGAGAATGTGAATGGCGATTTTAAGCGCCTCCATCCATAATCCCAATGGCAAGTTGGAATAACTCATCATGCTGCGCACCATATCCATAAGGGTACGGTTGCGCCTTTCAGCTACTCCATTTTGCTGAGGCTCGCCCGGCATTGAATACTAGGCTACTATGCCAGTCTCCTGCAAGAACTTCGCAAAAGGTCCAGGGACTTGGCCATATGGAGTGTGTCGACCGTAGTACTCTCCCCCACGGTCGGACCTTACTATCTTTATTCTTTTATCGTGCTGATTTTCAACTTCAGCTTTGAATATTTTAAATTTATCCAACGCTTTCGATCTTTCTTTGATTGGATAAATATAACCATAGCGAGAGTAATCATCTGTGAATGTTATGAACGAGTCATATCCATCCACACTTTTCACCGGAAATGGTCCACAAATATCAGTGTGAATGATTTCTAGTGTGCCTGTGCTATGGATTGCACCTTTTTTGATTTGTTTTACGTACTTTCCTTTAATGCAATCTATGCATTGTTCTAAGTCTGAAAATTCTAACGGAGGAAGAATTTCACTTTTGACTAATCTTTCTATTCTCCCCTTCGAAATATGGCCCAAGCGACAGTGCCATAATTTCGATGAGTCAAATGTTCTTTTTCTTTTCTTTTGTTCTTTATTCGACGCAGAAACATGTTCTTTCACATTGCAAACGGAATAAACTTTTTCACGAAGTGATAACAAATAAAGCTCATCATGTAGTAAAGCATCACCCACATAAGCATTATTTAACCAAATGGCACACTTGCCATGTCCAAAATAACACTCATAATTATCTTTGTCCAAGCAAGAAACACTTATTAAGTTTCTATTACATGATGGAACAAATAAAACATCTCTAAGTAGAAGATTGAATCCATCAGCTAACTCCAAGGAGATATCACCGACAGCTTCAACTTCTGCTTCGACTCCGTTCGCCACTTCAATGCGTCTTTTGCTTCTTAGCGTAGTCCGTGTCGAATGGAATCCCTGTAAAGAATTTGCAACATGAACAGTTGCTCCAGAGTCAATCCACCAAGTGGATTTTGAAAACTGTGAATACAGGGATTCATTTACAAATGAAACTATACTGTTACCTCTTTTTGCCATGATCGACTTTAGCCAAACGGGACAGTCTTTCTTGTAATGCCCGGTCTTCTTACAGTGGAGACAAGTGTCTTTGTCCACTGAGAAAGGCTGTTGCTGACGCTGATGCTGATAGGAAACTTTTTCTTGTGGCTTTGAAGGAGAACTTTTGTTGTTTAGATTATAATTCTTTCTTTTGTGACCATGCACATAGTTGAGTGTACCACCATGTGCGGCTTTTAGTCTCTCCTCTTCTTGAACACACATTGCTATTGTCTTTTCTACGTCCCATGTTCCAGGTGACATATTATAGTTCACTACAAAAGCTTCAAACTCCTGTGGCAATGAAGCCATGACAAGGTGGACCAGGAGCGCTGGTTTGATCTCCAGATCCGCATCCATTGGTTTGAGCTTTGCAGCCATATTGCTCATCCTGAGGATGTGCTCTCTTATGCCATGACTGCCACCTCTGTATTTTTCTGTCATCAGTTGCTCTAACACCTGGGTGGCATATATCTTTGAAGAGCCAGTGAACTGGCTCTTTATCTTTGAGAGCAACTCCCCTGCGGAAGTGCACTCTGCAATGGAGCCCACAATGGCGCTCTCAATGGTGTTCTTTATAAAGGCCATGCATTTTTTATTTGCATTGACCCACTTTTGATTATCTATGAGGTAGGACTGCTCCAAAGGAGCATAGTCCCCTCTCTTTTTAGCCCATGCAGCATCATCGTCAGTAGCCTCTCTTACTAGCTCTGTGGGTCTGACCGGCTGTGGTTTCTCCACAACCCAGTCAAGATCAGCACAAACAAACGCCAGTTCAACTTTCTTCCTCCACTCAGTGTGGTTGTCACCTCTGAGTGTTGGAACTTCTTTTAGGCAACTCATCAAATGAAAGCCTCCTGAAATTACAATTTAAATGACATCAATATAACAATCATATGTATTAATCTAACGTTGGTCAAATTAAACATATAACTGTCTATGCAATTAAATCTATATTACCGTTGGGCAAAAATTAGAAATAAATGCACCTTTAAATAAAACATGATCATGTTATTAACAACGTTGGTCATAAAAATAACATAATCATATTCTTTTAATAATCACTTTAACATGCTCTTAAAAAACTTAATACTATGGAAACTTTTATTTTCTTTGTAAAAGAGCATTAATTCTTTACGCAGCGGAAAATCATGAATAAAAATTCACGAACTTTTACTCTTTACAGAAATTTTTCTTTGATCAAATAAAAAATCATGAACTTTATTATTTTCTGTGTAAAATTCATGAACATTTCCTTTTCTGGACAAAATATTTCTTTGGATTAATTTGAACAGAAAGACTTTTTAAAAGAAAAAATAGCCAGCTCCAGCCTGGCGCGGGAGGCCCGCAGCGGTCCACGGCCTGCACCCCGCGCGCTCTGCCGCCCGAGGCACTGGGCCTACTGCGGGAGAGGGCGATGCGGCCCATCTCCTGCGCCCGCACTGCCGACGCCGGCCTCTGCCACTTTCGGCCCAAAAGGGCCCGTCACCGCTAGGGTTAGCGTCACAGCCGTCGGATTGGATCTGACGGCCACGCGTTCGTTGCGGGCGATCAAAACCAGCCGAACGGCAGGGGCGAGGGGAAACCCTATCCATTCCCTCTCCTCGCGCGCCGCTCGTCTCTTTCGCCGGGCGTTGCTGTCCCGCACGCCGGGCCGCCGCGCCGCGGTACCAGGCCGGCCGCCGGAGACGGGGCTGATAGCCACCGCTCCCTCGAGCTCTTCTCCCTCCCCTTTTTTCCTCTGTTGCAGAGAGAGAGAGGGTCGGGCTCGAGCGCTCCTTTTCTTCCCTTCGAGCCGGCCTCTGTGATGCAGCGGAGTCGGGGCTCCGCCGGCCGCCGGCGGCGACAGCGCGCCACCGCGCCGCGCGAGCACCCTTTTCCCCTTCCCCTTCTTTTCTGTTTCTTTCTTCTGGACTTGCTCCCGCGGCGTGAGCGCGGGGCTGTGCCCCGACCGCCCTGTCCGGCCGCCGGCGGCGTCGGCGGAAGCCAGCGCGCCGCGCGCTCGTCCTCTTCTTTCCATTTTTTTGTTTCATTCCTCTCCAACCACCACCTCCCCAGAGAGAGAGGCAGCTGACGCCCAACGGCGACCTAGATGGATGGAGCGGTTGCGCCCCTGCCGACCCCTTCGCCGGTCGCGCGTTCCCATTGCGGTGAGCGCGCCGCCGTCGAATGGATCGGTGGTGGTGCTCTTTGCCCCTGTGGGGTGGTTCTTCTTCCCGAATCCTCGGCTTGCCGATGCGATTCGGGATCGAGAGGAACGGCGCGGCCTTACGGCGGCGCTCTTTTCTTCTTTGCCCTTCTAGGGTTCTTTGGGGGAGGGATCTGTTTTTCTTTTTCTTTTTCTGTGGTTGTTTCTTTGTACCGAAAATCATCTAGCCAAGATGGCTCTGATACCATTGATAGACCCTCTGGATCACTAGGCTAGATTAAATCCGGTAAACCACCTACCTTGTGCAGCAGAGGATGAACTCGAGGAGGCCATCGTGGTGCTGGGGCGCACGGCGATGGCGGAGAGTGGGCAAGGTGGAGGTGGCGGCGATGTGTAGGCAGTGGCGGCGGCGGAGCTTCCCGTCACTGTCAGCGCTAGACCTAGATCGGGTCGGGGTTTTTGGTGGGAGACTGGCAACGCAGTGAACCTCGTACCGCGTGCCGCCGGCCCCCACCTCTTTATGTAGCGCTGCGTGACAGGGGCCCGTCAACCATATTGTGGTTGGGCGCCCCCGATCAGGGCGCGGATCAGGGGCCCGGTGGGCCGTTGGGCCCACACGGAAAGAGATCAACCTAACACCTTCTTCCAGTTCTAAACCATGTTAGACAGCGGCATTAAATGACTTCAAATTTAGCGTTATCACGGGATTCAGCGAGCTATTGGCGTTATTTTCATTTTAGCGTTAAACGCACATAACATTTGCGGGAGTGCTCTCCAAAAGCTATACCTACACTATAACAGAGGAATAGCAGGGTATTTAAAACTTTGATGTGCATATATATCGTCTTAACAACAGATCGAGTGTTGTTTGGACCTTCGGAACTGCAACGATCCCTTCAACCATGAAGTGTTGTTTTGTAATTGTAATACTCCCTTCGTCCCGTAATATAAGAACGTTTTTGATACTACACTAGTATCAAAAACGTTCTTATATTACGGGACGGAGGGAGTATAATTTTGTACAGATCTTTGTAATTAGGAGGAGGATTCTGAACTCCAGAGGTGAAACATGGAGAAGAGACAGAACATAACTACACATACACGCAAACGCAATGTATTGGCCCTAAAGCTACATGAAGATATCGGGTAGTTGAACATTTTTGTTCGGTTCAGTCCTGGAATCTGCTTAGCTTATATCGGCCCGACCCCTGTGCCATAGGTCTAGGGTGCTGGCGCACCATTTTTATTGACTGATCAGCTGGACTACTGGACAACTTTGCATTCACAAGGTTGGTTGTATTATTTGCCATATTGGGAGGTAGTCTTGTGGTATGAATGGAGCACTGAACAATGTTTCCATTCAATGTTTCCATACATGTTATTTTTTGGTACTTTGAGAATATTGCCATGTTGAGTAGAACACAACCTTTCAATTGTAGTGCGGCTCAGAATCAAGGCGTGTGATTCAGGAAAGAACCATAGCCGGTAAAATGTAAATCGCTTTGGATTTTAAAAACATACACAAGTTCTGAGCGGTTTAACATTTTACAGCAGGCCCTAAGAAACTGCTTCTAACAGATGCTTTGGTATTCCTTTCATTTACCCAAGCATTTAAAAAAAACGTTGAGGTGAGATGCTTTGATACAGGATATGAGGCGTTCATTCCAGTAATCCACTTCTGAGCCCAGGCTCAGCTGCACCCGCCCTTACGAAAAAAATCAAAATAAATACTAGAAAAATGCAAATGCAAAAAAATCCATTTTTTGTGTGTGGTAGATAATTTGATGCGTGAGGGACACTCCAATTTTCAAATCATTTGGACATCTGAGCAGCTCACGGCAAAAAAGACAAATTCAGGGTCTGTAAAAATGTTTACTGTTCAGACCTGATTTGTCTTTTTTGCTGAGAGCTTCTCAGAAGTCCAAATGAGCTAAAAAAATTGAGCGGACCTCATGTGATAAATTATCTACCATGCAAAAAAATATTGGAATTTTTTGAATTTTGTTTAAACTTTTTGTGATTTTTTCCTGGACGGGTGCAGATGAGCCTGGGCACCGAAACGCCGCACTCGCGTTCATTCCCGTTAATAACTTACAGATTTGCACTTCTGGAAGAATGAAATTATTAACAGCTAAGCTTTTGCAAACACCTTCTCTTATTAGACTCCGTTTGAGCGTCATTTAATTTCGGGCGGAGAAAGTAATTATTTTTTGTCGACTGTTATGGATTGTCAATTCTGTTTAAATAGCACAAATTCTTGGTCTGTACCTGCCATCACGCTCAACTACATGGCATTGGCCGTGTCCCCCAATTTTAGAATCCATAGAAACAAAATCACTCTGCTTAGGGCATAAATGTATATCTAAGCTGACAAACATCTCACTTAGCCATGCTATAAATGTACCAGCGGTTACAGGACATCAAGAGTTTCCAAAGGTGGGTGGGCCAAGTACCAATAAGTGAAACAGAAAAGAAAATTAGCATTTTCTCTAGAGTGAAAAAACCGCTAGATATTCATAATAGCAAAGCATGGACAAAGTTTTACCACAAACTACAGGTGGCCAAGCACTGAGATTTTAAGAGGATGATGTGTGGGTTGAAAAAGTTAGCTAGGAAAGAATAATGCAAATCTTATCTCATCACACATGAAGAAACGATGTACCAAGTTTAGTTAATAATACCCATAAAAAACATACATGTTCGGTATCATAGAAAAGAAATTACTATGCATTGATCAAAATATATACATGGCCATAAATATAACTTCATGACAATTAAATTTACTATTCTTTTTTTGTGGGCTAATTAAATATACTATTCGCGTGTGCAAAAAAAAATGTGTGTATGGAAGGGAGTGGGGGGTGGGTGTGGAAGAGCAAACTAGGAGAAATTATATGGACATGGCATTGCTTCACAGCTTCAAACGCGTTGTAAGATGCCATCTTCATATATGACTCGGACAACAAAAATATTTTCTAATCCATTATTGTCCAAGATTTTTATGTTATATATCAAGCCATGCATACATATAAATCCTATATATCTACCATGGTGCTTGACTTCACGGAGTACACTTTAATAACCGTAAAAAAACTACACTACGCATACTGCATAATGGATGCCAACAAAATGGCAAAAGCTATATATTACCGGACATATATAATTATAACAACGACGATAAGTCCAAGTTAAACCGGCAGTTCCGGAGGAAAAGGTGGCCAACTGCCATTGTCCAAAAACTCACCATTTCGTAGCATTTCAAAGGTGGCCAGCTGCCATTGTCCAAAACCCTACCTTATTGAGCAGCACATTGCATTTGATTTCCCATGCCACAGTGTTGACAAGGAGGTGGAGTAGGAGTTCACACGCGTACCATCACCCCGTCGCCCGCACCTTCCTTCCCCTATAAAACCCCCCATCAAACCACGGCATGACGATCATCCAAAGCACAGCTCGCAAGTTCACAAGTCACAACACCGGCCGTGCTCGTCCCACTCCCCTCAGATCACCTCCCCAACCCAGTCCCCATGGCGCCCAATGCGGCCGTTGCCCGAGTGCCCCTGGCGGTGACCGTCTTCATGGCGGTCACGACGAGCATGCTGCTGGCGCCCGCGGAGGCTGGCCTGTACAGCGACCGTGACGCGCTCTTGGCCCTGCGAGGCGGCCTACAGGACCCCGACGGCGCGCTGCGTTCCTGGATCCTGGAGGTGAACCCCTGCGAGTGGACCCAGGTCACCTGCGACCGCGTGGCCAACCGCGTCACCGAGATGTGAGTGAGGCCGCCACACCGGTCCTTCTTCCCTTCCATACTGCTTCCATCGTATATTTCAATATTTCTGGACGCCTCGTCCTCTTCATCCGATTTTCAGTACAATCGGCCATGCGAACCTGTCCGGACCTCTGTCGCCGGAGCTGGGCAAGCTGGACCAGCTAACCAAACTGTGAGCCTCTCCCTCTCTAACCCATCTGTTTCTGCCCGTTGATGGATCAAAATGTATTAACTCTTATATATGGCATCTAATGAACACAGGTGGATTTCGTACACCAATATCCAAGGAACAATCCCTGAAGAGCTGGGCAACTTGGAGAACCTGAACTCCATGCACCTGCACAACAACAGCCTCTCGGGGCAGATACCCGCATCGCTCGGGAAACTCAAGTCTCTGAAACAGCTGTGAGTCCACGATCTCCAGATTTGTTTTCTTTCCGTCATGTTTTTTTGTTTTCAAGTAAGTTTGGCTCTGAGGTCTGAACATTTGCATGATGAATTGATAGGCACCTTCAACAGAACCGCTTGACCGGCCCGATCCCAAGCGAGCTGGATGGGATGTCCGAACAGACGAGTGTGTAAGTTAGACGATTGTTCTCTTCTCTGTCGACGATCAATTAATCCAGTGATCTTCATGTCGATCGTTTTCCCGTCCTGTTTTGCTTGCAGTAATCTATCAAGCAACGATCTGTGCGGCCCGATTCCGACAGATGGTCCCTTCAAGAACATCAATTCCAGCCTCGCCGACAACCCACGGCTGGGCGGCAACTGCTAGACCGATGCATGGCGTTGGCGGCCCGCCGGAGTGAAGAATAAACTGGCAGTACTACTACTACTAGCATGCAGCCAGAGAATCGGGCGGCGCCGGTGTATTCGTGAGTGAGTTTAATTTAGCTGCGTGCCAGAGCAGGCAGGCTAATTTATGTATGTTGTGCACAAGCCGATATCGAATCTATTCACAGAGTTACGTTGCTTTGGGTGCTTGAGTTGACTGCATTCGTTCGTTTTTCGTTCCTGTCGCGACGCTGACATATATGATAACAGGGCAAATTTGACAAATGTTTTTAGTACTTTGCTCTAGAGTTAGACAAACAAACAAAAAAAACCTTCAAGTTAGAAATTTTAATTACATGACTCAACGGTGTGGATGCTACTTGGCAGTACCCACTACCTCTGGAGTTTTTTTTTTTCAGCGGGCACTACCTTTTGAGTTAGCAGACATTGTGCGATCAGGCTGTGATGAACATGTGTTTTCTAATGAACGTATGCTATTTTCCCCTAATAAGACAAAAGGCTCACACGCCTCGACAACAGGAAGAAGAAGAGCAAGGAAGAAGAAGAAGAGCAAGGCCGCTGTGCCTCAGCCGAGTCCTAAATTTTGCTGTGAAAAGCGTAAGGAAGAAGAAGAGCAAGGCCGCTGCCGTCCTGTGGCATAGACAGGATGGATGCATATGTCCGCGGTGCAATTATTCAACAACTACATATTCATCAGGATTAATTACATGATAATCAATGTGTATCAGTCTACTAAAAATACCAAGTTGCCGTCGAATTAAACTCCGAGCCGATTTCACACGAGCGCGGGCGATTGGGTTTGCAGCTCGCTCCATATGAGCGGCTCCATTCTCCAAATTTGGAGGTTGTGTCTGTTTAATATATGAGCAAATTACTACGAGATTTAATCCAAATAAACAATAAATAAATTATGACAACAATAACAGAGATTAAACTACTCATGCGGACTAGCATAATAGATGAATAGATGAAATCTAAGGCACAGACTAGAAACGTGATATACCATGATCTCAAATAGAGAGGACATAATTACGTACGGTGCAGCCGGAGCAGACCGCTGGAGTTGATGTTGTCGGCCATGTCGTTGATGAAGAGGTTGCCGAGGTCAGGAAAGAAGAAGTCGTCGCTGCCAGCAGTCACGCGAGTGCGCTCACCCCTCTTTCGTACAGGATCACGAGAGGCGGGGTTCCGGAGGCCCATTGTCCCTTCTCGTTATGCACGCCAGAAGGAGGGACGGGGAAGACTTGCGTGACGGCGAATGTTCTGGAACAGTGTAAAACCATATGATGTGGCGGTGGCTAGGGTAGACATCTGTCTGGCTATATAGTGTGGGTCGGGTAGGTCGTGGGAATAAACCCCGCGTCCAAGTCAGTGATAGCCCTACAATCCAAAAAGTTGGAAACGGCTGAGTAGTTAACGCGTCTGTTACTTATTAATTAATGACTCATTAATTTTCCCAAGCAACAAAAATATAGAAAACATGCATAGCTTTATCCTTGGCTCGGCTCATTCCTGAAACCCGACGCGGTGCGTCGTGACGAGGCACGTCGTGACCAGGCGAGCGAGGAGGAGGAGCGCGCGTATAGTTCCTCTTATCATTCTCATACAAGTGCTAGTAATGCTCACCTTATAAAGTGGTGCATCTCCCAGTAACCTAGCAGTATGGGACTAAACATTAATCCCACTCACATTAAACACAGCCATGCATGAATAGGTCATGAGAATTTCAAATTTTAGTTGGGCTTTGTGCCAAAAGCCTACTAGCAAATTCCAATAATCCCCAACAAAGTCTCATTGACACATCTCATCATTTAGTTTCAAAAGATTGTTTATACTGGTGCTTAGTGAAGACTATTAAGTTGAACTTTCACTTAGAACTTTATGCTGCACTAGATCACAACTTGAATAGTGGACTATGCCTTGAACTACACGTTTTCTGCAGGACTAGTTTCACTCAAATCCTTGACCGATACCGGCTGCCACAAGGCTTTCGCGCGGGTGGAGCGTATACGTCATACTTCAAGGTCTTTCATGAATTTATTAGAAAACATCCAATTCTCACATACTGTGACGTTTAACAGTCAAACTCATATACAGCATCTCTACTTACATAGATAAGGCATTTGGAACATATTAAGATAAGTATCAACCTGCCATGCAGATCAGGAGAGTATTGCATCTTCATGGAGTAGGATAATTAATATAGGGATACTCTCCTCCTAGCTGACCAACAACTTGTCTCTCATTTCTACTTCATGGGATTCCAGTCACATAGAGTGGGTTACCACTATGGACAACTCATACGGTGGGTCTCAAACCCATATCGATCGATGCATTATTAATCATATTACCTCATAAAGCATTTGTGAAGGGATCTGCCAAGTTTCTTGATGTTTGGATATATAATCCAACGTAATAACTCTGGAGTTCTTTAATTTCCCGACAGATTTTAATATCCTCTTCACATGCCTTGAGGACTTCATATTATCCTTAAAACTGTTTATTTTGCTGATCACAGTTTGATTATCATAGTTCATGAGGATAGCATGTATTGTTTTTTCAACTACAGGCAAGTCCATCAAGAGCTGACGAAGCCAATCTGCTTGAACAGTGGACGTGTCTAATGTTGTGAGTTCTGCTTCCATATTTGACCTCGTTAAGATGGTTTGCTTGCAAGACTTTCAGGAAACAGCGCCACCATCATGTGTACACACATGACCACTCGTGTCCTTAATATCATCAACATCAGATATCAAATTTGAGTCACTATAACCCTCCAGTACCCTCGGGTACCCGGTTTAGTGAATCCCATAGCTCGTAGTGCCTTTCAAATAGCGCATAACTCTCTCAAGTGTATGCCAGTGATCATCTCCCGGATTTTATACAAACCGACTCAGTTAGCTCATGGCAAATGAGATGATAAGCCTCGTGGCACTCGCCAAATACATAAACGAGCCAATAATCTGAGAATATCTTAGTTGATCTCTACCAATCCGTCGATTCTTTCAAAGCAACACACTAGCATCATATAGAGTTGGAAAAGGCTTGCAGTCGCTATACCCAAAATGACTCAAGACTTTTTCCACATAGTGAGATTGAAGCAGTGTAATTCCATCATTCTCATCTCTCAACAACTTGATATTCAGAATCACACCAGCTTCTCCTAGATTCTTCATCTCAAAATAGCAAGATAAGAAATCCCTAACCTCCTTGATTAAATCAAGTTTGGTTCCAAACGCCAGTATGTCATCAACATATAGACAGAGAATAACTCCTTCGCCCCCACCATAGAGATAATACACACACTTTTTCAGCTTTGTTTACAACAAAGCCTGCACCAGTTAATGTTCTTTCAAACTTCTCATGCCACTGATTAGGAGCTTGTCTAAGGCCATATAAACACTTCAATAATTTGCACACCTTTCCTTCCTGACTAGGTACTACAAAATGATCTGACTGACTCCATTGAGGAAAGCCGTCTTAACGTCCATTTGATGAACAAGAAGACCGTGTGAGGCAACCGGTGATAGTAGCACCGGAATAGTGGTCAATCTAGCCACAGGTGAGTAACTATCAAAAAAGTATTCACCTTCTTTTTGGGTATAACCCTTGGCTACAAGCCGTGCCTTGTACTTTTCAATCCTACCATCAGTGATTTCCCACGTTCTGTTAGCTAAGATGGAATCCATCTCGCTACGGATAGCTTCCTTCCAGCAGTCAGCATCAGAAGATGCATAGGCTTCTGAAATAGTGTTGGATGTGTCATCCACGAGGTATACAATGAAATCATCACCAAAAGACTTTGCAGTCCGTTGTCTCTTACTTCTTACTGGAGTTCTATTGTCATCCTCCACAAGATTCTCAATGTGTTCCATCGCGATGGTGTGTTCAGGAATTACGGCTAATTCCTGACTAAACAGAGTAGGTATCTCCTGATTTGATGACCTAGGCATATGCTTCATAGGAAATATATCCTCAAAGAAAGTCGTATCATTCGACTCCATGATTGTATCAACATACATGTTTGATACCTAAGATTTTATTATCAAAAATCTATAGCCAATGCTATGAAAAACATAGCTCGGAAGAACACAATCCATGGTTTTTGGTACAAGCTCGCGATTCTTGAGAATTGGTATATTGACTTTCGCCAAACAACCCCAAGTACGCATGTTGTGACGGCAGCTAGGGTAGAAGTTTTCCTGTCTATATAGTGTGGGTCGGGCAGGTCGTGGGAGTAAACCCACGTCCAAGTCGGTAACAACCCCACGATCCAAAAGAATCGGAAACTGCTGAGTAATTAAATATAAACAACATGCGAAGTTTTGTTCTCGGCTTGGCTCATTCTCGAAACCCGATGTGGCGTGGTGTGGTGTGGCGTGGCGTGGCGAGCAAGAAGGAGGAGCGCACGTATAGGTCTCCTTTTCTCATGCTCATACAAGTGCTAGTAAAGCTCACCTTATAAAGTGGTGCATCTTCCACTCACCTAGCAGTATGGGACCAAAGATTAGTCTCACTCACAACACACGCAACCATGCATGAATGAGCCGGAAGAATTTAGATTTTAGTTGGGCTTTGGACCAAAAGCCTACTAGCAAATTCCAACAACATCCCATTATTTGGAGCAGCCTCGCCGAGGCCGGGTAAGTGTATGACGATTCTGCTAGCCCTCTTTTTTGGCCTTGAACATAGTAGGGCTAGTTATGATGACGGTTCGGCGGTGACTCTGCTAGAGTTGCTGTTAGAACATGTTCAAATACGTGCACTTTGCGTATGATGATCGAACCATTAAGAGAAAAGGAAGCCAGCCTATTCTCCATGATGATAATTTGCGTATAGATTCAGCTGTGTAATGTCCAACATGAGGATACCCGCCACATCGACTAGGGCTGGACTAACGAGCTACTTGGCTCATTAAGACTCGGCTCGTTAAGGCTCATGATCGTTAAGCTCGTTAAGGATAACGAGCTAAATAGAAAGATTGGCTTGGTTCGTTACATGTTCGTGAGCGCTCGCGAGCAGCTCGTTAGGAAAATGCATTAGTAAACAAGATACATCACATGCATATAATTACAAACATACATAGGTCCAGCCAGTAGGATTCAATAAATTGAGAATATGAGAAGACGAGAAAGATGTGAATGTGGCAAATAGCCCGTCCATAGACTTAGGAGTGATCGAATTCACCGAAAATTTCTCTATAATGAAAAAAATCACGCTACTACCGGGCTTAACGAGTAGCTCACGAAACTTGCAATCTCGATCGTTTAACTCGTTAGTGTTAACGAGCAAAAATTGCTGCTCGGCTCGGTTCATTAAGAAAACGAGCCGAGCTCAAACGAGTCGAGCAGCCGAGCGCTCATTAGACTCACCGGCCTTCGAGCTTTTTGTCCAGCCCTAACATCGACGCCATGTATAGAGTCATTGCATGAAAAACTCAGAGAGACCAGTCATGGGTCCATACTGTCATCAGAAAAGGTGACCAGCTATGCGTAGCGACATGACACATAACTTTAGTCCACAATTTCCGTCACAAAACCTGGCCAATTTATGATACACTGTATAAACTTATAGAAACACCTCACGAAGGACCCTGCAATATTGGAACTACCAGTTGCAGAACAACCAACTATAATACACTCTATAAACTTATAGAAACACCTCACGAAGGACCATCCAATATTGGAATTTGACCAACTATGGATAACCCACAAATATTAACAGGCAACCCGGAGAAGTGTTATATGTCAGGAGTTACATGAACGCCTCGGGGATGACGGGGCTTTGTCGGAATTGTAGGCTCGAAAATATGAAAGAGAAAAGGTTACCTACTGTGCATGGCAATATCGCATATAGCTTTAACCCACAATTGCCAGCATGAAACATGTTTTGACATAGATAGAGTGGCATAAAAATATCAATGAGGGCAATATTTTCATTATAAAAAAAATTGATTGTGAGTAAATGAAAAAAATATTTGGTGACATTTCTTTTATTACGGTCACAACACATCATACCCTACGTCCTTAAGATGATATCTTTAGCATAAAATGAGTGTATAGGTCTAACTCTATCAATGCATGTATTTTAATCGTAAGATTATATCTTTGACATTAAAATGAGCGTCGACATATAACTCTACCAATGCGCATTAGATGAGCGTATAGATATAACTCTTCCGATGCATGCATCATATCTTAAGGTCGTATCTGTAGCATTAGTAACCAAAGGTGGCACGCCGTTACAAGGCACACCACCATCCCCACCCTCTACGTCTCCTCTTTAAGACCCCTCACACCAACTGACTCCCACCCATCGAAGCGAAACACCACACAGAATCTCCCACCGTGCTCGCCCACTTCCCTCACATCACGACACCACTAGCCCTGCCTGACCCCTATGGCGCCCACGGCAGGCGGATCACTACTGGCCCTATCAGTCATCGTCCTTGCAACCGTTGCGTCGACCCTTCTGCTGGCGCCAGTGGCGGCCAATGACATTGACGCGCTCTCGGCCCTGAGGTGCGGCTTGAAGGACCCCAACGGCGCGTTGAAGACCTGGGACCCACAGTTGGTGGACCCTTGCACCTGGTTCCACATCATCTGCGATGACAACAAACGCGTCACCCGCATGAAAGTAGACTTGGATACCTCCATTCCTTTACGCGAGATTCTGATTCGGTCTTTGTGCGTGCCTCCGGTACTTCCCGTGTTTTCAAATAATTGGTGTTCTAGGATTGTCTTAAGTCAAACTTCATTAAGTTTGACCAAGTCTATATAAAAATATATCGACACCTATAAAACAAAATCTGCTTCATTAGATTCATGATGAAATATACTTTCGTATTATATATATTTGATATAGTAGATTAGTGCGGATTTTTCTTTAGGGTCGTTAATAATTGTCAGTTTTTACTTAGAAAGATCTTATAATCCAATTATTTTGGAAGGAAGGAAGTGCTTTGTATCCATCCACCACCCTTGTTCAAACTATTGGCGTTGCCGGTGTAGAACTGGATGAGCAAATCGATCATGATTGTCTTGTTCTTTAAAAAAAAAGCTGGACTCGATCTGCTGATCTAATGCGCCGCGTTTGGTTAACGCGATTTTATTTAGTTAATTTTTTGGATTGACACACAGCTTTTGTTACTCATTTGTTAGAGGGTTTTTGGTACTCGCTTGGAGTGGAGCAGATGCCCTTTTCCTCTTTTATTTTTGGAGAGGAGCAAATCCATGGAGTAAAACATGGAAGAAACGTCCTGCTTGCTCGTTTGAATTTATTAATTTTTAGAAGAACCACACAAAAAAGAAGAATTTGAAAATTGTTGGACGGATGTAGTTTTTTTAGATTTTTTTAGGGCAAAACAGCCGTGCTTTATTACTCAATCGGCAAGATTACTGGAATAATGTTCAGGTCGTGGGATGACCCAGCCAAGTGTGACGACCTTGCTCTAAATATAGAGTACCTAGTTTTTTTTTAGAACCACCAACCTTTATTATTCATAGTTCACAAAACTGGGGATACAAACGGGGTCATGTGGCTGTCCCAAGCAGATATGTCTACCACAAACTAAAGAATGAGAAAACTTGTAGATGTGATTTTTCTTAAATGAAGTTTTTGGGCGAATCTGGTAGGCCTAGTCCAAAACTCGCGGGCCTGAAGACTATGAACCTGGCCCAGTCAAGGCCTCCTCATGTTGAGTGACTGCTCTTTTTTAGGGAACGTGTGGAGTTACTGCTTGGAACACCGTCCTTTTTGTATTGGGCAGTACTCTGCACCGGCGCGCCGGCCCAAATTTGGGCCGGTTACCTGATCTGGCGCACCACAACCGTTCAAAAAGTCTACCCCGATCTGACCCTCCTAGTTGACTCGTCCTCATGCACCTAGCGAAGCGGGCGGCGTCGGTTCATGGAGTAGCTGGATTCGTGAGCGAGGTCTAGCTGTGTGTGTGCGGGCCAAAGTAGACATGTTGATTAGTTTCTGTTCTGTACAAGCTGTGATCGATGTGGCTGTTGCTATTTCTGTTCCCCTAATAAAATCGCCAACTGATACTCGAGCCTATACATATACTACCTCCATCTTGGTTTACTGGTCGCCTTAGTATTTTATGCTAAAATTTAACCATATATTTAACTAAGAAAATAATAATGCATGTCAACGAAAATTATATCGTTGGATTCGTATTTGAACATAGTTTTCAGTGATATTATTTTTGATTACATGCATTAACATTTTGTTAGTTAAATCTAAAATCAAAATTTAGCACAAAATTCAAAGGAGACCAATAAACCAGGACGGAAGGTGGTATTTGCTTTCTCTCAAGCATTGAAAACTTTCGCCTTTACTGATAGAAGCAGAGAGGTTGGTAAAACTTCCTATGAAGTATACGAGCTGTGGGGGTTTCCCCAGTTGTAGTTAGATGGTCGGCCTAGCCGTGTCAGCCAACCAACTAACCTTCGAGATGATCCGAGAAAAACGCTTAGCCACGTGTCGTCCTACCAGGGGCAACATGAGCGCGTCTTCAACCTAGCGCCGCGAGCGCCCTCACCTTCTTACTCCTGCCACGCCACCGGCGGAGAACGCCGCCTAGCGAAGCCCGCACGGCTGACGGCGGCGGCGAGGCGCTCTCTCGCAGTAGCGCTTCGTCTTGTTGGGCGGCAGGGCTCGGTGACCGATAGGCGCGCCGATGTTTAAGCGGTTGGTGGGGGCGCTGTGCGATGGCTGGAGTGGCGTGAGAGGCGGCTCCCAACGGCGTGGACGCACATGACTGTGACGGAGGAGCCGGGGAGGTGTGCTGCTGCGGATAGGCTCCATGGTGGCAGACTTAGCGTGTGCATGGTGCCGAGGACGCCTGACCTCCCTCTTGGTGAGCCAGTGGTGCTGCCTGGGTTGCATGTGTGCAGACCGGTCTCCGGCCAGATCCGCCCCGATTTGGCATCGGACCCGGCGTGCGTCGGGTTCTCTGCTGAAAGGTAGACCACGACGGTAGGCTGTTGGACTTCCCACGAGTTGCGTTCATCCTACGGCTCCACGACAACGATGGCCATTGAATTATCTTCGGGAGTGTTCATCTCCCAAGATTCACATTCAGTGGTTGATTTCGGTGGTGAGATGCAAATTATGGACAATCACTTTAACGCGCATGGATAGCGGCGGCAGTGGCCTCACATGCAGCTGTTGGGATCGTGGAAAAGTAACTTCGACGTTTCAAGCATCCAGTTTCGAGCTCCGAGGTGAAAACCTAGGTCTGACAAAAGCTGGTTATACCTGGCAATGGCGATGTTTCTTTTACGTCGTTACCTTGCTGAAGGCATTTCTCGGATATGCTCGGATTGATCAAGGTCAAAACCTAAATTATGGCCTTGGTGGTTGCATCCGGTGAGGGCGACACTTGAGTTTCGCTCCCTTCCTGAAGGCGTTGCTGTTGAAGAACCTTGTCGTCCGTGTGGTGTCATGAGATGGTTGGCGCGGTCATTATTATAGTTTGTCGATCAAGGATCTGATAGCTTTGGGTTTTTTCCCCGCCTGCGCATAGCTTTCAAGCTTTGGTCTTATATGAGTTCTATATTTGCCGGTATGTTTTTTGTGTGCGTGCGTTATGGTTGGTTGTGTGTATTTTAACTATGCAGAAGTCGGGTATGTGCTCTTTATATTTGTATATTCATGATACTTTATTTTGAGCCAATAAAATTTATCTTTTTTTTGAGAAAAAAGGTACACTAGTGCAGAACCGGGCTTTAGCGCCGGTTCATAAGGGCCTTTAGTGCCGGTTCCACAACCGGCACTAAAGAGTGGGGACTAAAGGTCCCCCCCCTTTAGTACCGGTGCATCACGAACCGGCGCTAAAGTGCAACCACGTGGCACGAGCCAGGCCCGGGTGCGTGTAGGACATTAGTACCGGGTACTAAATGTTTGGGGGTGTTTTTGTTTTATTTTTTATTTTTCCTTTAATTTTGTGTTTTCAATTTAATTTAGTAATTATTTTACATTATAATGAGTTGTTAAATCATTAGGTGAAAGTACCGCAGATTAGTTTCGACTGGATGCATGTGGATCCTAGCTAAGTGATCAAGTATATGCCATATCCATATTGTACTTGATCACATGATCACTCAGGTGATCAAGTATAATATGGATATGACATATACTTGATCACTTAGCTAGGATCCATCCAGCTGAAACTAATCTGCGGTTTCTTTCATAAATGATATAATAACTCATCATCATCATCATATTAATATAAAAACTCTTGCATCATATCATCAACAACAGTATACTAGCTAGCTAAAAATCATCATATAGTCGTCGTTACCACTGTTTAATCATCATAGTCATTACCACGAAAGCAAATCACTCTTTGAGATTAAGTTCAGGACGAAGAACACGGACATAAGAGGACAAGTACTAAGAGCATGAACTAGCTAAATCACTCCTGCTGCTCTCTCTTAGGTAAAATAGCATACAACATGTATAGCTCTCCTGATTCGTCATACTGGAGCATGCAGATAAACCTGTCTTCTAATCGTGGGCTGCGCTTCTCATTGCTGCCCCTAGTACTTCTTTGGGATCGTTAACAATCTTGCTCCAATCTTTCACTATTAAGCATTCATCGCTTTTAGAAATCCTGAATGCACTCATGTGCAATGTAGGATATCTTGGCCGTAAACTAACCATTGACATGTGACCTTTAGTCTCGATCCACTGAGGCACAACTGTCATCGGGAGTCCCTGTTGAAAAACATCGTATAGTAATTAATATACTTAGCAATGAAAGTTTAGCAAAAAAAATAATGTATGCAAAAGATGCACTGAGGACAAATAGTAAAAATCTTACCATCTTTCGTAAATAGATGTGACCATAGTTCAATACGATCACTATTGGTCGCACGTTCTGAGTACTAACATTTCTAAGTGCAGGAAAAAAATTTGTCTTGACAGTATGAAGATCCTCAAGCCATGAAACATAATGACTTATCTCCTCGCAGTTTAGTATGAAAATCCTCAAGCCATGAAACCTATCTTATCCAAAACAAAAATTCTTGCATGGCAGGGGATGCGCTAGTAGAATAGTGAAAAATTAAAATTATAAGTTGAAGCAAATGAAGCATATATAAGTCATGCTTAATTACGAAAAAAGACTTGATGCTGAAGCGCCTATCATCAACAAGGAAATTTCTGTCGCACAGGCCGCGCTGGTCTTCACAGTATTCGCACATAATGAAATCTTTTTCGTCGTGAGACGACATTTCCTATGTTCATATAGGTGAAACATTAAACACTTACTAGTTCTATTAATTCAACTAATTCAACTACTTCTATTAATTCAACTAGTTCTATTAATTCAACTAATTCAACTAAGCATTTACTAAAAATAAACTTTTTCTATTAATTT